>NW_027658756.1:2500-5000 GCF_041902795.1 Electrophorus electricus | reverse complement strand
TTCACCTGCTGAAAGAGGCTACTGCCGTCAGGGAAGAACGTTACCATGGAAGGGGGCACTTGGCCTGCAACAGTGTTTACGTAGGTGGTGCATGTCCAAGTAACGTCTCCATGAATGCCAGGTTTCTCAGAGCATAACACTGCCTCCACAGTTTTCCCATAGTGCATCCTGGTACCATCTCTTCCTCAGGTAAGTGATGCGCGTCCACACCCAGCCGTCCACGCGGCTTAAAAGAAAACATGACCAGGCCACCTTCATCCATTGCTCTGTGGTCCAGTTCCAAAGGTCATGTTCTCGTGGTAGGCATTTTTAGCGGTGGACAGCGCTCAGCAGGGACACTGTGATTGGTCTGCTGCTTCACAGCTCCATACACAGCTCGCCATGATGCTCGTCGTGTTCTGACACTTTCTGTCATAGTCAGCACAAACCTTTTCAGCCATTTGTGCTACAGTAGTACAACCCTCGCTCCCCACACATATCAGTGAGCCTTGACCTATGACCCTGTCAATAATTCACTGGTTGTTCATCTTTGGGCTACTTTTGCTAAGTACTAACCACTGCATACTGGGAACACCTCATCAGACCTGGAGTTTTGGAGATGCTCTGACCCAGTCGTCTGGCCATCACAGTTTGGTCCCTGTCAGATCTTTACACTTGTCCATTTTCCCGGCTTCCAACACATCAACTTCCAGAACTGTTTGTGCTCTTGCTGCCTAACATATCCCAGCCCTCGACAAGTGCCACTGTAACGAGAAACTCAGTGTTATTCCCTTCATCTGTCACTGGTTTTAATGTTGTGGCTGATTGGTGAAAAGCAGGTTTTTACATACAAAGTTTATATGTGTGTCTGCCTGTGCATGGATGTATTGTGTATGTGTGCGTGTGTGTGTGTGCATGTGTGTGCATATGAAGATATGTCGATGTGATTGAGCAGGCAGTAGTAACTGGAGAACTCGTATTGATTGAGAACCTGGAAGAGACTATTGATCCAGTAATCAATCCACTGCTGGGTCGCCACACCATTAAAAAGGGCAGGTTAGGGATTACACACACACACACACACACACACACACACACACACACACACACTCACACACACACGCGCACGCATGCATACATAAACACACAGCAATTCAGTCACAGAATTCAGTCACACATTCACACACAGCACAAGGCAACATTACACATCGCCCAATACCACAGCACTTTACTGAATGCTATTAAGCGCATACACACGCGCACACACACATTTCACTTCACACTGTTCAGGTGTGTGAAGGTCGGGGATAAGGAGTGTGTGTTGCATCCGGCCTTCCGGCTCATCCTGCACACTAAGCTGGCCAACCCGCACTACAAGCCGGAGATCCAGGCTCAGACTACCCTCATCAACTTCACTGTCACCAGGGATGGCCTGGAGGACCAGCTGCTGGCAGAGGTGGTCAACCTGGAGAGGCCTGACCTCGAGTTTCTCAAGGTGTGTGTGTGTGTGTGTGTGTGTGTGTGTATTTTCATGGTGCTAGAAAAGGTACTAGAACATTGCAGTCAATTCCGGGACAATTCTAATTCTAATCGTGTGTGTGTGTGTGTGTGTGTTTCTAGTCAGAATTAACTAAGCAGCAGAACATGTTTAAGATCGAGCTGAAGCACCTGGAAGACAACCTGCTGACGCGTCTCTCCGCCGCTGAGAGCAACTTCCTGGGGGACAACCTGCTTGTGGAGAACCTGGAGACCACCAAGCACACGGCCGCCGAGATCGAGATGAAGGTGCCGGCCAGCAACCGATCGCCTTGCGTAATCGAGTTCAGCCGGCTTAGCACGCGGTGGTCATGAAGCGATGGCTTGCTGTGAGGTTCCGCTGCCAGCAGGGGGCAGCAGTGTCTCGTGTGCAGCTGCACCTCCAGCCTTGGTTCACCCTTGTTCCTGCTATCTGGAACTGCTTGTACAGTTTATGTCGCAGTCTGCTACAAGAGTGTTCTCTCTTTAACTCTCTGCTGCGCAAGCAGTGCTTGATGGCTCTCCGTTGTGTGCGTGTGCGTGCGTGCGTGCGTGTGTGTGTGTCTGCACGCAGGTGTTGGAGGCGAAGGTCAATGAGGTGAAGATAAACGAGGCACGTGAGCACTATCGGCCTGTAGCAGTGAGGGCGTCACTCCTATACTTCATCATCAATGACCTCAACAAGATCAACCCCATGTATCAGTTCTCCTTGAAGGTCTGTGTGTGCGTGTGTGTGTGTGTGTGTGTGTGTGTGTGTGTGTGTGTGTGTGTGTGTGTGTGTGTGTGTGTGTGTGTGGAGGGTGTATCTTTCAATTAAGGAGTGTAGCTTATCTTTTTACAGTACCGTAAAAATGTGTGTATTGCGTGTGTGTGCATTCTGGTGCTTTCCTGCAGGCGTTTAACGTGGTTTTCCGTAAAGCGGTGCAGAGTGCAGAGGTGTGTGTAGATGTCAAGAGCCGAGTGAACACACTCATCGACTCCATCACCTTCTCCACCTTCAACTTTA
>NW_027658755.1:0-5000 GCF_041902795.1 Electrophorus electricus | reverse complement strand
AGATAAGAGCAACAATTCTGAATGTACGGCTTTAATTACAGCTTCCTAGAGCTCGAAAGATTTCGGGATCCTCTAGACAGAAATACACACATACACACACACTCACTCACAGACACACAGACACACACACACACACACACACACACACACACACACACAAAGGAGGCCCATGAAAGTGCACAGCATGTTGCTATGGAGACCCATGCAAAGACAAGCAAAAGTGGAAAAGGTAGATGCTGAAATTAGCTCCGTTTAGACACAAGCACTCTCAGAGCTGACATCTGCACCGTCACTCACAGTCCTGAACACCCACAGGGGAAATGGCAATAGGGGAAGCACTTTCACGCTTCTCAGACATTAGCAGGCATGAATGGACACTCAGCCCGAGAAACGACAGAGATCTGTTTTGGAACCAGAAAGCCTGTGAAACTGGTGTGTTGGTGTTTATAGGCAGTGCAGCGGATAAACATGTCACGATGACATGGGTGGTGTTTGCTCAATCGCAGGCTCGTAGCCATTGTAAGCTGGGTGGAAAGCAAACAATAGCTCCAGCACATCGAGGTTGATGGGTAAATATCGGCCAGTCCAGAAACAAACCAAAAACAGAACACAGAACTCAGGTGACACTTCTGAACTTACGCAACCTTCAGAAGTGTTTCTGTAACTACCAACAATGATGACAGCGTAATGACATGGACATATGACACTGTAAATGTACCAGTGGTAATTAAACGCAAGGTGAGGAGTTAAAGAAGAGTCCAAAGATTTTGGAGAGGAAAGTTTTTAAGTAGCTGCTACACCTCTGATGATGTTATGAATATTATGAGTTGAATCTGCTAATGTAAAAATGTTCATTTTTGTGGGAGCTCTGTCACAGACATTTTACAAAGGCCAGTAGCCATTCGAGTAGCCTCATCCATTCACAAGACATTTTTATTAATGCAACTATTATTAACTACTGTTAATGCAATACTAAAGGTAAGCACTATTATAATAAATGATTATCAGGACCTGATAATGTGTCAAAGCTTGCTTTTCTATGATATTGTGGATATCACCACTATGACTAGGAAGACTGACCAAGTACATATTTCAGAAACAGCTGTTCATTTTAACACTTAGAGGAGGCCATTAAACATCAAACACTGTGTTTACTAAGACTGCATATTAACAAAAGGTTCACTGGTCATTATCTCACTATACCAGTATAGGGACTGTTTTATCACTTACTGATTGTTCCTATTGCTCATTTTTTGGTCAAAGAGCCTGTTTTGGTCAAATCTTTTATAGATTTAAAAAAAATGCCGCACTAATTAGGTTTTTGTCTGTGCATTTTTTTTTTTTTTACAAACCTCTGGAAAAGTTAAACAATATGATCCATATCACACACATTGTAAAAATGTCTTTGAATATCATATATAATTTACCATATTACCCACTCTTAAGAGACTAATAAAAATTGTACGTATGAAGGTCATATTTTGTGTCACACTTTAGGAAAGAGCCACAAAGGAATGGTTTTGTAATATTAAAATAGTAGCTTTTATGTGATGTCATGTGCTACTTTAAAAATGTAATGTTAGAACACAAAAAATATAATGAGTCTGTCACACTGCACAAGTAATGTTGCGTGTTTTCAGACTTTTATTTTGTCAGTTTGTATGTTGTACCTTGTTCCATAGTTAGTCCACCATGGAGCGACACACTCTTATGTATGCTTTTACTACTTGACACACTTGTTCTTCCGCGCCTGTTTCAAGTCTGTAAGACCTTGGTGATTAGCTGAGGAATTCAAAACGAAACAACAACAATAAATAAATAAATAAACAAATAAATAAACAAAGGAGAGGACGGCGCACTGCGTTCTGTTACAGAATAAAGCAGCGTGACTTTATTAGCTACCAGCGGTTGAGCAGACACGGACCCCTTCACTGCACAGCAGCCCGACACAACAGCAGTAAACGTTTATACGTTAATAAATAAACGACCCACACAAATAAAGGGCCAGTCTCTCCCGGAGCCAGACATTTTGAAGTTCCCAGTGCAGCCATTTTCTCCTGGTGAAGGTCCGTGGCCGCGCGCTCACCGGCGGGTAGGTGGCAGTGTGACGCCACCGAAGACGGTTGACCACGCGCCGAGGAAACGTCACCGGCACCAGGCACCGGGGCAGAGGAAGTCATGCGCGTGCTTTTGCGTGCGGTTGCGTTTCTCGCGCAGCAGGCTCGTCACAAAAGTCCGCTTTTCTCCGGCGCTGTTTGTCCGGATCTCGTGAAAATGGCCCATTTCCTCACGGAGGAGAGAGGCCGCCCAAACTCGCCCGACTACAGGATTTATTTGAGTAAGTTAGCAACGATAAACAAACGAGTTACTCATCCGCGAGATTTCGCACGGTCAGGAGTCCGTGCCTTTAGCCCGATAATATAATATTGAAATAATACTTGAAATAAATGCGTAACGTGCTTTGGTCTGTTGCACGGTCACTCAGTGTTTGGGAGTGGTGTGTGTGCACGAGGTGTGTAGTGCAGGGCGCGCACATCACGTGTTTGTAGTGGCGAGCGCGCCGTAAGGACTGCAGACCCGGACACTGCACGTCCAGCGATCTGCACGGCGTGCACGGGCCGCGTGTCCTGGAAAGCCTGTGTCCCGTGTCGCAGAGCATGCGTGCTAATATTCTGCAGGTATCTGAACGTGTGCCCTAGCACGGCCTGTGATGTCGGAATCCCGTGTACCATGTTGCCTGCGGTCCACTGGTTGCTAATGGTTATGGTATATCGCTCTCCCCTCAGAAACGTCCGGTGGAAGATACGTTTCCCCCTTTCACGACATCCCCCTCTATGCCTCCGACGAGCAGGTGGGTTTGCATACAGAGAAACATCAAAAGATGATTTTTACAGTACGTTTGTTTAGTCACGTGACTTTGCGACTGGCCTTGTCACGCTCACGTTGGATATTATTTCTAAAGATGTTTTCTTGAAGGTCTAAAAAAATGATTTGGCTATATTTCAGGAGAATGGCGTACCAACAAAAAAACAGAAAACACAAGACAATGAGGTAAATTATCGCTGCTTTACCTTTAAACCTTCCATGAAACATTGGATTGATTTACAGTAGGTATAAAGAGTTGGTGGGTAGTTACTGACTTTACATCTCGGTTTTTAACAGTATACATGGTAACTGACACCAACTAATTGAAATTGAATCACAAGGCTAAATCAGATAGGATGCTATGGGCTTGTGTGTACTGTGTTAATTTCAGGATGTTTACATGTGCTTAGGACATTTCTGTTCATTTATATTGCCACAGATTCTCTTTAATATGGTGGTAGAAGTTCCACGCTGGACAAATGCCAAGATGGAGGTGTGTGTGTGTGTGTGTTTGAGGTTCAAGAAAGTTGTGTTTTAAAAGAAGAAGCTGACTTCTAAGGCTGATATATTCAGCGGTTGGCAGAAATCTAGTAGTTATTTTCTGTAGCAGAATATTTGGCTCTAAGTAACGAGCAAGCGATCATGTTCGAGGCAAAAATAGAGGGAGAATTCTGTGTGTATACTCAGACATTCTGTCCTTCTCTAGCTGTAAATGATTTGTGAAGAATTGTGGATTTGCTTACGCTGTGAATTTCTACAGATCGCCACAAAAGAGCCTTTGAACCCCATCAAACAAGATGTTAAGAAAGGCAAACTTCGCTACGTGGCCAACGTTTTTCCACATAAAGGCTACATCTGGAACTACGGGGCACTACCACAGGTGAGTCTAACATGAAACATTAACAACTACAATCACAGCGTTATACCGTTGCAACAACTGTTTGCATATTCATTTAAAAAGTTGAGCTGATTTTTAATTCCCCCCCCCCCCTTTCACTCAGACCTGGGAGGATCCAAACCACACAGACAAAGACACTAACTGCTGTGGAGACAATGACCCTATAGATGTGTGTGACCTTGGTACCAAGGTGGGAGAGGTTACGATCAAAACAACTTGCTCAGTAACTTTGAGTGTATTCCTCATTTCACCTGGTGATTGTGTGTCTGTAAGTGTGTGTATGTGTGTGTTTACCCGTGTGTCCCAGGTGTGCTCCGCTGGCCAGGTGATTCAGGTGAAGGTGCTCGGTGTACTTGCTCTGATTGATGAAGGAGAGACCGACTGGAAGATAATAGCCATCAACACAGACGACCCTGATGCTTCCACACTCAACAGTCAGTTCCTCTACAGTGATGTGGGCATGCTTCCAGAGTGGCAGCAGACATTTTCTTAGAACGGTTTACTGCTTTATCACTAGGTATCAAAGATGTTCGCGTGAAAAGACCCGGCCAGCTGGATGCGACCGTGGAGTGGTTCAGGAAGTACAAAACTCCAGACGGGAAGCCCGAGAACCAGTTTGCCTTTAATGGCCAGTTCAAGGACAAGGTACCAGGGCGCATTCATGAAAGAGTGTAGCAGCATTAAAGCAGCACTCACAAGTTCAGTCCAAAACGCGCTGACGTTTCAACTCCATGTGCTAGTCGTTGAGGTGGTTGTCCTGTTGTGTATCTGCGTTACAGGACTTTGCTCTGGAAGTTATAAAGTCAGCTCATAACTACTGGAAAGCGCTTGTGCAGAAACAGACAAAATGTGGCGAGATATCCTGGTGAGCCTCCTGTGTTCACGCCTGAGTTTGCCTGTGTCAGAATAAGCAGATTCTGAAAGTGCATGTTTGTTGCTGTTGTAGTCAGAACTCCTCAGTGTGTGAAAGTCCATTCCGGTGCAGTGACACAGAGGCCGATGAGGTGGTCCGAGCGGTGAGCGTCAAACACACTGAACCTGTCTGGACTAAGACTGAGCACTGAGGGTTGTGTGCGATGCTATGTTAACTGTGCTCTGATCCCAGGCACCTGAGCTTGGAGGAGCTCTACACATTCCTGCAGAAGGTAGTGAGTCTTCCCACCTGTTCCTTTGTTTTTGTTTTGAAGTGATGCACATCCATGACCTTTGTCACCATGACAACAGTAAATGTGCTGCT
>NW_027658754.1:0-14130 GCF_041902795.1 Electrophorus electricus | reverse complement strand
AATTGTCTGTGGAGCCAATAGTTTGTTCAGAAGATCACACCATGAGCCTAACTTTGGTCAGGGAATGCTGGTCTTATCTACTGATCAGAAACCATTTTTTCTTTCATTTTTGTAAACGTTAAGACTGTGATATCGTGAGGGTTAAGTGCAAGCGGTAGCGTGTCAAACATGTCCCTAAGTCAGACAGCGCCCTCTGGTGTGCAAGTACAGGCCTTTTCCCAGTGGCATTTAGGTTCTGTTTTGAGTGTCAAGCACTCACAGGACTCAATATTGTAAAACCGCTTGGTTAAATGTAGAACACAAGACAAGAAAAGAAAAATATATCTGCTAATATAAAAAATAGTTAATAATAATAATAAGAAGAAGAATATTTTTATTTATAATAATAAGTTTTATCTGTATTCTGTTATCCACTGTCTCTTTACAGAATCAATCCCAGTTTATCTTAGGTGTTTACTGATTTACTAGTCAGTCCAGCCCAGTATTGCTTAAGTTTATGACTCAGTTTAAAGCCTTTATCTCAGAAAGACAGTGAAAGGCTACTATACCTCAGTGTAAGGAAGCCCATATGATTCACTTGGAGAGAGTTCCACTGCATGTATTCATCTGCTGCCAGAAATGTTGTCAAGAGAAAACTTTAGTGTCATCAAGAGAAGCCTTTCACCTCCTCTACAATCATGAATCATTTCCTAATTAGTTTGAAAATGTGTAATTTCAAAGGATCTCAAACCGGAAGTGATGAAAACCTAAACAAATAAAGACTGATAGGGAAGATGGTCTGATAACAGACACCAAACACACACACACTCACACACACACACACACACACCCATCCTACAAATAATCACATGAGCCATATAAATATGCAAATGCACACGCACAGAGACACACACATATACACACGCACACATACTTGAGTACTGAATAGCTGATGTTCCAAACTGTTGGTCAGGTAATTTAGAAAAATCTGCTGTCACCTTTCATACATCCTGCACTGACACTGTGATAAAGGGTCAAAATACACACACACACACACACACACACACACACTACAATCATGAATCATTTCCTAATTAGTTTGAAAATGTGTAATTTCAAAGGAACTCAAACTGGAAGTGACGAAAACCTAACCAAATAAAGACTGATAGGGAAGATGGTCTGATAACAGACACCAAAAACACACACACACACACACACACACACACACACACACACACACACACACACACACACACACACACACACATCCTACAAATAATCAAATGCACACATACACACACACACACACTCACACTGACACAGCCATATAAATATGCAAATGCACACGCACAGAGACACACACATATACACACCCACACATACTTGAGTACTGAATAGCTGATGTTCCAAACTGTTGGTCAGGTAATTTAGAAAAATCTGCTGTCACCTTTCATACATCCTGCACTGACACTGTGTTATCAATCCTGTATTCTCAGTCAGAGAGATAGATAGACAGGATGTGCATGCCCCACATAAAGGGTCAAAATACACACACACTTGTGATGATGAGATACAGCTTTCAACAAGCAATCAATCCAGCTCAGCTTCGCTTTAGGACTGGTAGGAGGAAAAAGAAAGGGGGCCAGCCCCATTGTCCCCTGGGACCTCTGGATTAGAGACACTCTCTCTGGAGGGGTCATTAGCCCGTATGATTATCTAAAGACCCAATGATCCACCACCAGGCTCAACCCCCTTTCCCCCACCTCTCTCAGCATACCAGGACCCTTGGGATTCAGGTGGGGGTCAGGGGCAGGGCAGTTAATAGTGAGGGTCCTGTCATCTGATATCACACTGTGTGTAGGAGGGGGTGAATGGGCTTTGTGGTTGTAAAATGCACTGGGTTTACAGGCAATTTCTGAGTTCATCCTCTGCTCAAAAGCAAGATTATTGGTTTTCTGCTACTATAAAAGACAACAGATGTAATTAGTTCATACATAGTCCATTGGTTCATCAATAATAAGATTAAAAAGGCAGAAAATCACAGTTTTCTTTCTCATACATTGTCCTGGAGGGAGATCAGCATCCACTACACCTGATCTGGCCTGGCACTGACCAAGCTTCCTGAACACTGTTGCACTTAACCACAATCAACCCCTTCAATAAGTACACTGGATATTTGGAGGTAAGACGACAAACTGCTGGCAGGCAAGGTTCGATAAGCAACTTTTTTAGATTTTAGTATAGTAAAAGGAACCACAAGATGGCAGTAGTCATTCAGACTTTGGTGGTTGGCTTGGAATAACATGAAAAAGTTACCTCTTGTTTGTCAAACACACACTTGGCAAAAAGCCATCTTTATATCAGGGACTATAATATGGGCTAATTAGCACCTGATGTTCTCTTCTTTATGATCACTTGGAGAGTCCCACTGAGATACTCTTAATCTCTTGACAGATTGTCGAAATTATGCCAAACACTGCTGTAATTAAGACATCACCTAACACACACAAACAAAAATAATATTGCAGACTGCTTCTTTGACTCATCTGATCTAAGAAATGCATGACATGTTGTCAGAGCATCTAAACAGCACCCGAACATAACGTGCAGTGCGAGCAGAGTGTGCTCAAATGTGAGCCCCTGCAATAGTCTCCTCTCCTAACGTCAGACAATAAAATGCACACGAGAAAATGTGCATGTGTGTGTAAACGCACATGTGTGTTTCAGGGTGTCCACTCGCGTGTCATCAGGTCGGACTGTGCAATCAGCTGGCTCTGGCTTCTCTAATCCTTCCAGCCCCATTAATGCACATCCATTAGAGCACTCCTCCGATGCCCCCCTCCCCCCAACCCCTCCAGCCTCTTAAGGGCACCTCTGAGACACACAGCAGAGAAATGGGGAAACCGACCCAGGTGAGTGTGTGCTTATCTGGTTAAATAAAATGGCCCTGGTCATGACTGGCACGAAGATAAATGCCTTCTGACGCTAAAAGGAGAGCCACTTCCCAACTCTCCCCATGGCTGTGGCGGACAAGGAGTGTGATTGGGAGGCTTTGCTCCAGTGCTCTCCACTGGACTCCTTCATGAGGACCATCAGCATTCGGACTACAACCCCCCCCCCCCCCCCCCCACTGCCCCTGCCTCCCACGGTCCCAACTCCTGCCTCACACACAAGAGAATCACCGACAGAAGCTCAATGAAGAATTCGTGCTTGACAGCTCACCTGGCCCTGGATTAAATGTGTCAAAAACAACCCAATGTAACGCTCTACACAAGTTCTTCTTTGTCCCAAGCACACTTGGTACCCGCCGTTACATAAGGCTGTGCACCTGTGTCAGAGGCAGCGTCAGGGTGCGGTCAGCCTAAGATACATATTTATTTCAGTGTAAGATCAAGGCCCACCTCAGCAGTGACATTCCCACACTGCGTCGCCTTGTGAAGATGCATTTTTCATGGGGTGCTGTGCGCCTTTCTGTTACTCATAGCTGCGGGGTACTGGAACCACAGGACAATGCCAGCGGAGGAGGAGGTTGTGGGGGGGGATTAAATATTAAAGTCTCACTCTTCCCCAACACCGGAAGCCACTTGTTTGGCAGTCCCGAAAGAAAGGAAGCAGGAGCTCCAGGATCAGGGGTGGAGCCCCCGGGGTCACCACCTCGTGCACTTTCCGGCCGACAGGAGCCGTGTGACCTGTCTGTCAGCGCCTAACGATGTCTTGTGGTGCGGCTAATCTACGGATGCCTTCGCCACCATACAATATAGCCTATCAAGCAGAGATTAACCTGTGGAGCCCATATACAAGCAAATAACAGAGCGATTTCGGAGGGATACCAAAACCGAAGGCTGCAGCAGCCTGTTTGAGGCAAGCAGCGCATGGAGGACATCATCTCTGACCAGCAGCCAGGGCTGTCAGTCAGGCAGTAGCACAGCCGCTGAGGGAGAGGCCTGCACACGACAAGCTGTCAACACCATAACACGCGAGCAGGCTGACTTCACTAAGGTTCATGAAAAATGGATCCATATGTGTGGATGAAATGATGCCACACACACCCTTACACGCATACGAATGCAATACAAACAGATAATAATACCCAGATCACACTTGTCAACACAAGATGGGGCTCGAACAGTGAAAACTGAGGGCATGCCTGAGGGAAGAAGGGAGAGAAACAGTGACAGAGAGCGATGAAGAAAGATGAACTAGTAAAAGATTCTTTCTGGTAATAAATCTCTGCTCCCTAAATATTATCTATGTTTAACCTTTAAATATATCAGAACCTAAGTAGTCTTTTTTAATTGGTCTTGAAGGTTTGCTGTATAATAGATCAAATTAAGTTTATACAAGTAGTTGGCAGTTCAGAAATAAACGAAAATGTAACTTCTGCACAAAGTCTTGGCCAAACAATCACCTTTTATTAAAAGGCCTTTTGACCTCCAATACATCACTGTCACTACAGCTGAATTTCTCCAGTTGCACTATTAAAAACAGCAAAAATCATTCGCTGCTTCCTTCTAGACGGCTCTGCTGTCCAGAGAGAGATGTAAATGTGAGAGAGAGACATTTTTGAAGTTGAGTAAGGGGGAGCAGACGGTAGGGAAAGGGGTTCCATTAATGGGCCTCTGGCCAACAGCCTTAAATATTGCATGGTGGACCGAGTGAAACATTTCCACCTCTCTCTTCCCATCTCTCGTTCCAGTCTTCCCTTAGAGCAGTGGGCACATGGGCCCAGGAGCAACCTGGACCTCCTCAGCAGCACATAAATGACCTCCAGGGTGTGCACCATCCCATGCTGTTGCTACGCACACTAAGGTCAAAGGACAAGAGTTCTTTTTTTTTTTTTTTTTTTTTAATAAAGGTGTGTTAAACATATATTGTGTTTTGATTAATGAGTTATTGGGCAAATTAAATGTAAAAATTGAAGGCTTGTATAATACTGCAGCTGATGATAGTATAAAGAGATTTTAAAATGTAAAAATGTTAATAAACAAGATAATTGAACAAATAACATATATAATGCTTCTACAACTGAAAAGATTAGCTGTTTATATGGTTTTGTATGTTAGGTTATGTCCATTGCAAAATTCATTTAGTAAACATTTAGAAAAAAATGCTTTAAAGACTGAAGGTAGTATCTGTTCATATAGTTTTATACATCTGTGTGTCATTTGCAACATCCATTTTGGAGTTACCTTTCAGAGGAAGTTGTCCTTAAAGATGAAATGGTGCCAAATAGTCCAAACAGGCTTTAACCAAGTTTTATAAAAGTGATTGAACTGTGCAACTGGCACAGTTTAGAGGGAAAGAATCACCAATGCTTTTGGGATCCAAAAAGATATGGCTGTCACCTGGTTTTGAGAGGTAATCAAAGAAATCCAACTTTTAATGGAACTTCAAGATAAGATAAGGTACTTTGGGAATAATGAAATTTAACCAGTTTTTACCATGTTAAAATAATGCTCAAAATAAGATTAAGATGATGGCAAACATAACTGTACCTTCTTCTTTTAATAACATATGACATGTTCTTAAACCTATCATAGCCAGCATACAGATGAGTGACAGCAGATATGTGGACTACCCATGCATGGCGTATTATCTCATTATATGACATCTCAGGCATGGACAGGAGATGACGGGACAGTTCGAATCACCAGGACGTTTCCCTGAGAAAATGGGGTGGATGATCCCAGTTTCAGCGTCGGTTTGTGAGCAGAGAAGCCCTTTGTGCTGTGCGTGAGGTGCTAGCGCCTGAGGGAGGGGTAGGACACTGTCTGAGAGCCTGGTAACCGCATGGCACTCCTGGAGGTTCAGCAGCTGTCCTGCTGCACAGAGATTGTGCTTAAACCCACAGCCATGATCCCCTACTGGTTCACGCCCTTATCTCCACTTACCCACTGCCATGTATATGCTGCCAACACTATAAAAGGGAGACGTGTTGATTCATGCAGACATTTCAGGAAAAGAGATAGGACTGCTGGGACTTGCTTGAGTAAGTCCAACTTGATTTATCTTTGAGATTAGTGCTCATCTTGGACTGACATGGGATGAGATGGGATTGAGCACCTGGTTCTCAGATTAGTTAACTAGAGCAGACAATTTATTTTAATAAACTACACTTACATTATAGAGTGTAGTCGGCTCTCTATCAAATCCACATTCTGCTGTTATGAGTGCTAATCCGCTAATGTCATTATCTGGCCATCAACTAATCAATAACTATGAAGTAGCAGGCCCAAGAATGTTTATTGCCAGACTGATCACTTCCTTGAGAGGAGCCATCAATAACCCGAGGTTTAGAATGGCAAAATGTCCACATGGCTTAAGATGTTTCTCTGTTGCAGGGATTCTAAACCCACAGAGGAACATACAGCCTAGAGTTAGTAGCTTTGATGTTATTGTCATCACTGATGCCGTGGTTTGACATGGTTCAAAATCAGTGAACAGTCAGTATGTATTGATTTACTTCACTAACACTAACTGCATGAGTTCGGAGTCTATCTGCTTTCTCACAATTCTGCAATGCACATGTGCAATTCAAGAAAGCATGACAAAACGAAACAGAAGCCAAAACCAGCCGTTTCCAAGAATATTTGCATAAGTTGACTCATCAAACGGCTTGGCTGTTCTTGAGAATGACAGATGTCTTATGGCAGTTCCTCTTTTGCTACTATTCGCAGTAGTAATCTCACCTTTTGAACAAAAGCTCACTTGCTTCCCACTTACAGCACACTGGCTGAAGTGCTAGTGCTCTTGCTGCTGTTAGCCGATGGAGCTGACTCGCTCCAGGGCCCAAACATACCACTCTTTGCCTGCCTTGTATTCCACACCTGCTGCTACTGGTAGAGTAGTAGATTTTACAATGGTGACAGATTGGGCTTTTTTTTCCACAGGAACAAAACATTAACCGGCTTCCATTTTGCCAGAGGGTGTATTATTCAACACCAAAGGTGTCATAAAGGAAGGCTGGCATTTTCACTTGCTTCGTGTATCTACAGTTTCAGTAAGCAGCATGGTAAGTTGAACAAACTGCATAAGTAGTTCATATTTTAATTGCTGCCTTGCCTACTTTCTGCTGTGGTAGGGATGTCCTTTTAAGCATGTGCATAGCAGAAGAGGCAGTTAATGGTGTGTAATTACATATGGAAATGGATCCTAAGTGTGCACACATCCAACAGAGCAGATGCCTATATGTTGCTTAGTAAAAAGCTCATTAAACCTTGACTTCAAAGGTGAAGTAGTTTGTTTTAATTTTATTGAAGTCCCTCATACTTTTTTTGTGATTTTTACAAGGGAAAAAAGTCACGTTTTTATACTGACCCTGTAATTCCCCTGATGAAACACACAAACAAACACACACACAATATACTCCAGAATTTGATGCTTTTTCACAACATTCACTCTAATACCAGCCATGGCCCATCCCTTCACAAATCACATAGTTCCAATTAAACACTGCTCAGAAGCTTTTGCGGAGTGTGGCTAAGTGGCGACGGATTGATTGGGCCCTGTCCTGTCCTGAACTGTTGTCCCGCAGGCCTCTGCTCCGTTATCTGCGTGATGTCAGTGCACGGATGAGTGGCGCGCCCGTACTAATGAGAGGAGACTTGCTCATCCATCTTGGGGAAGTGACCCTCCAAACGTTATTGATCTGCCACACACATAAGTCTAAGCAAAGCTGTTTCTCCATGGACCTCATGACTCGGACTGTCCCAGCAACAAGGTTCCAGAGATGTTGCACCATGTCCTGGAGATGAGCTGGAACGCTCTGGGACTTGATACGTGATAATCTGACATATTGTCTTTTGATAGTCCTTCGGTCTCTAGCTAAGCGAACGCACTATAGATAACCAGAATCGGAGTGGACAAATTACCATTCAATACCATTCACAAGTAATCAGGGCCTCACAGAGGCGCACATGCACATATTGGCACATGCTTCAATGAAACTGCAGACACAGATTTGAATATAATACCTGCCATTAATCAGAGATCATTACACAAAAACAGTTTAATGCCAATTTAGCCTTCACAATTTAGCATTCGTTTAGCAGTAAACAGAACATGACCGATTTATCAGAGATAGATAAAATCTGCTGTGCTTTTTAGTGTCTACATAATAGCACTTACTAAGTAATTATTTGGCCACTAATGTGTTAGGCCTGTGATGTGACCATGAAACAGGTAAAGGCATATATCTGTTTTGTACACATTAAGTGTTTTTGCGGTACTAAATATTAATAAATATTTAATACTAAATAACTAAATATATTCTTGCATAAGCAGAGCACTTGCAGGGAGAGGGACTAAAGTTCTGAATGAAAACTATATGCTGAGAGGGCACTTAAAATTAATAACATTTATTTCTGTATTTATCTATTTATTTATTCATTTATAGTCATTTATATTTTCTGTTCTGGCAATCAGTTCATATATAGATATATAGACTATCAACTTCCTATATATATATATATATATATATATATATATATATATATATATATATATATATATATATATATATATATATATATATATAGAGAGAGACCATTAGATTAACATACAGTTCAGTAACATTCATAACAATCAGTCAGGTGTGTCCAAATATTGACTGGTACAATATCTAAGATATATGAATTGAAACCGAATGTCAAGATCATTGGGAGGGCTGATAATATTACCGAGAAAGTCAACTGACCCCCAAGTGTGTAGACAGATGTGCTAAACCACTACAAACTTCAGTATGTTTTCTCTGAGGGCTGACGGTTAAGTCAGCCCTGAGGGCCCTGCATAAAAAGAAAAACACAAAAGGCCATATGAGGACAGGGCACAGAAACAGTGCAGTTCAAACGGGCTGCCAACGCTCCGAGTCCCTATGTTCTTCTCACATGACGCAGGACAATGCAGCAAGCCACGTGCCTACAATGCAAAGGGCATAGCCCCCACCTGTGGCAGTATGCTCTTAGACACAGGAGATATGGGCAGGTGAGAACAGAGGGAAAGAAGGGTAATAGAGATAGGGTTTTCTGTTTACTGGCCGAGGACTGAGGCTAACTGAGCCTAAACGGGAGGTGGGCAAGTACGGGTGCTGGGCCCTTTCTGCTTTGTCCACATTGTCTGATGCCGTTCCGGGTAGTCTGATGGCATCCTAGGCAGTCTGATTGGAGGAAAAAGGCAGCTGTCCTCCCAATGCCTCACACACTTGAGTGAGCTCTGAGGGAAAGCCTAGTTAAGTCTGTTGACCATTCTTAATTATGTATACACATAAGCATACGTGAACACGTGAAACTCATTTGGCTGAAATCAGAGCTGGTGTGGCGCTCAGGTTTCACATGTTTTCATGGGCTTCCTTTGTAATTCCCACCACCTTATCACATGCTATATCTTCTAATATTTTTTTAAAAAATGCTTAGACTACACATACTGGAATTCAACATTAAAAATACAGTGAATGCTTTTTAAATTGCCATAGAACTAGCCAGAGTGTAATGAGCCAGTGTGTGCAGCCAGAGTGCCATGAGCCAGGAAGCTGCTCAGAAGCTGAAGGTCCAGTAGACTGCAACAGAGCATAAATGGACTCATACCTCATGCCTGCCCCACACTGTGTTGCACCCACAGTTGGCTGCACAGGCCCTGCCGACTCTGTGCTCATGACCTGCTGGAGTCAAAGGGAAAATGATGCACTGAAAGAGAGGACTTGTTCCACATCTAACCCCCCTCCAAATCTTCCATATACAGTCTCCTTTTAGCACACACACACACACACACACACACACACACATGCACGCACATGCACACACACTCATATACTCAGGGGAGACACAAAACACAGTGACACGCACAGACACAAATTGTTCTGTCTTATGTGGGCCACTGTGTACTGAATATAGGCTAAGCTGGTAATTAGGAGGGGACACAGACACCCTGTGGTCCAGGACTGGACACCGAGGTCAGGCCGGCAGTGCCAGGCTTCCCAGCTGACAGGAGTTCACGTGAGCCTGATTGGGCAGCTGTGGTGTGATTGTGTATGTGTTTGTGTGTGTGTGTGTGTGTGTGTGTGTGGGGGGGGGGCTATACGCCCATCATATGGCATGCCCTGGAGGTGAGGGGTAAAGAGTACAACAGTAGAAGTGGTCATTACAGAAACTGGCCAATAAAACTACAAATAAAAGTGGTGCTTATAGTATTCTTAGACCACTACTTGGTCACAGCCTCAGTCACCTCTGACCTGCTTGCGTTCTTCTCTACATCTCTGCTGCAGAAGACTTGCACTCCCATGTCTACGTGTGTAGACAGCAGCACTGCATTAGAATAGCTACAAGATAACATGACCCACACAGTAAAACATATTGCCTGCGATCCAAAATGACCGAAAAAGAGCTTAATCTGGCCTTCAGTACAGTATGCCAAAATGTTTTTACACATACACGGTAGTAGTACGCTGCACAGAAACGTATTCGATCCAAACCATCCAACGACAGATGGGAGGGGAATATCACTTTTCATGTCTGTAAAACAAAGATTAGTGTGGACCAAGAAATGGAGAGATATAGGTCGTTGCAGGGTGAATCCGTTGAAAAATAATCCACGTAACTGTGAAATAAACAATTCAGGAAATTTCACGCCAGTAAACTTATATGATGAAACATTAACAAACAGAAAAAGATCTGCAAAAGACAAAAGGCATCTCCTTAATGTCATTTAATTTTGAATACTCGTAACGGATTCACACGCAATATTTCCCTTTACTTTCCTTTAGACACTTTGGAGCACAAAAATTACTCAGCGATATTGTTTAATTAATAGCTTTTTACAGACTTTAAAAAAAAAAAAAAAAAAAAAAAGATTTTATGTCACCCACAAAAAATAACGTTAAAGCCCCCCTAATCAACTTTACCCCCATGTGTTTCTCTGTTTTTAGATTTGATTTATATTTAATGACTTGGGAAAAGAGAACATAAAATTGTTTTCGAAATTATCCTCCTTAGTAAAGGTTTTAATTTTTTTAATGAGACGCTGAACTTTCACCTTAGGTAGTGTTTATCTTAACTACTTCCTTTTCAAGCTGCATAGCGCAGCTCTTCCACATATCCGAAACAGGACCCCATGGCGCATGCAGACGTCTTCATTTTTAAAGCATCCCAAACACTTGTAGACACCATCACTTCACAACCACAAGAACAAAAAAGTCTCTTTAAATGTATTTGCGTCTCTAACAACGAGAGCAGTCCTTGTTGGCGGCATGTCAAAGAAGTTAGCATGTTATGGTTTACCGAATGGCAGCAGGTCCGTCTCGCGCCCTCTGGAATGCCCTCATGATTGTGAGAATATGTAACGACGCAGGACTATTCATTATACATCAACAACATAATTTATTCATCTGCTTTCATTGTCTGTAAACATGCCTACAGCCTCTGATCGACACCACTACGACCCGCGCGTATCTGTAAGGGGAGGAATTGTGTGTTTTATACCCTCACTCTCGTGTCCTGCTGTTAAATACCTTAGATCGTCAGGTTAAACAATACTACCAGGTTGGACACAGGCTTGATATACCACCTAATAAACATATTAAGATACAACACAAGAGTTAGATATCAACTAAAATGCAAATTACAAAATAATCTGAATCAGCAAATATACAGTATTATTTATTGTTTTGGATCATTTGCTATCTAGGGACATCAGAGAGTCAGGTCTTGGATTATAATAGATATACTGGCAAGATTTACTATGACTGAAACAGATTCCCTTATTGTGCAAGAAGATGTATACTGTGATTAAACTCCAAATAAGCAAACACATGCAATGAAAAGCAACCAACGCTCTTGTTCTACCAGTAAATGACCAGTAGAATGAATAGAATTCAAGAATCACAGAGAATGCATCGAATTATCAGTGCACAGCCCAACTAGTTAGGTAACTTGGCCAAACCATAATCTTCCTGACAAAAAAAAAGTGAAAGGAAGATAAAGAGAAAGAGAGAGAGAGAGAGAGAGAGAGAGCACATTTCCATAATGTCAGTTTTGGTGAAGTTTCAAAAACTAAATAGTAATCATAGATTTAGGTATAGATTTTTGGCCTCAAAGGATATTGACATTATTGTGCTTTGTTTTTGGTCTGGATTCTGATAGTGACGATGTCAGCTGTAACACCTGTAGTGACATCTTAACTGTATATTGTCTCACTTTAGCAGTGTTGACCAATTATGCAATTATAAATGGACCATTTAAATTAAGCATAAAAATTTTCAGTTAGTAAAAATCTAGTCCACTGCATTTGTCCTGGTGTTATAATGGTGTATAGACAGATGTGGACAGCGATCCTAACCACATAACCTCACATCACATTATTAGCTCACCAAAGTAAAAAACCCAATAATTTAAATCAAATGGTGCACTTCGTGACTGAGTCACTATGGTCCTCAATTACTGGATCTGAATGGCTTTGGTCTTAAGTGTTTGCCATAGTCCCCTCCTCCAGTAAATAGAGTCCTCTCTTATTCAACATGTTTCATATTATTGGCAATGCATTTTCTCTTAATGGCTCCAGAAGTGCTGATATCCACAATAAGACAAACATTAATGCACTAGTGAGTGAAAGGAGTTCAGCTTGGGGGAGGGGGGAGCAGCATTTACAGGCATCACAAATATTGAGTCCTTGAGAGGAACATACATAACTGAGGTACAGTAACTTCGGTATAACACTCTTTAAATGACAGCCAAGGAGTAGAATTAAACCACTGAGAAGAGGTTTAGGGCCCTTGGTTAAATAAAATTTGAGCTATATAGGAATGGGTAACTTCACAGGTATGTCCTCTGACTAATGAATAATGGAATTTGGGGTTTTTTTAAAGCATGATGAAACATTAACAGTTAAGATACAAAGTTTCCTTCTGTTCTTTAAAGTCAATTGTGCCCCAGGCCTCACTGAAGTGAATTGTTTTAATTGGCAGTGAAGCTGACTTCCTCATCATTCCTCTCTTCTCAGCACTGTCCAGATGGGTGTAGTGACTGCCATGAGCCAGTGCCATTGCTGTCTGGATGTTCTCATTCTTGTAATTCTTGATGATCTTATAAGGACCATTTATTTCATCTCAATCCCAAGATCTGGGAGAAAGAAGTGATTGATATTTCAAGTGAGCCAAAAGTTATACAGCCATTTTTCAATGAATGTCATGTAGTTACTGTCCCCATAAAGAGAGATGGTGAGGGAGAAAGGGAGGAAGAGAGAGAGAGAGAGAGAGAGAGAGAGAGAGAGAGAGAGAGAGAGAGAGATGAGAGTGGCTAGTGCCACATTGCCCTCTGGTATCTCTGTTAAGTGGAAGAGGCTTTTCCCTGTTTTCTCTCTTTACCTTGCTCATCATGAAATATTCACGATTCCATTCCCTGCTAATTGTTAGCTACAAGACGAAGTGTGCTGCCTGGTGGAATTAAATTAACCCATTAGTCAGTGGCTCCATCAAAGCAAAGAACCTAGTGAGTGTATGTGTAGAATTTTAGATTTCTCATTTACGTTACTTTTACTTTGCCTGAATAGCAAAACAGCTTGAAAAACAACTGAATTTAGTGAATTTAATTGAATTTATATATATATATATATATATATATATATATATATATATATATATATATATATATATATATACATTTTATATAGTTCTATCAGTCTATTAATTGGCCCGAAGATCATCTTCAGTCCCACATGACTGAACAAGGAATAGCACTCCAACACATTAATGTTGAGCTTCTCTCCAATCACTTGGATATCATATCATATCTACACAAACTGGGTCATATTCAAACACACTGAATGTGTTACTCTCTTCTTATCATGGGACTTGAGTGAGCTGGTTGAATTCCAGTGCAACCTCATTGTTACTGATAATTAAGCAGGATGTCAACAGCAACATCCCCGAACAGAGAGAAGAAAAACTTTTCAGTGGGGGTGGGATTAACTGGTGGCTCAGTACTCAGTATTTCGGGGGGGGGGGGGGGGTTAGCTGGTGGTTCAGTACATTGCAGGCCGTAGGAGGTAACTCACTGTGGTTCAAATTCCCTATGTCACAGCTGAGGGTAATGATGATATATTGACAGGCAGAAATGCCCTACTTAGTCCCCACTTTAGACTGTGTGATGAGGGAACCTGGAGATG
>NW_027658753.1:0-14320 GCF_041902795.1 Electrophorus electricus | reverse complement strand
GCAAGGAAAAGCTCCCTAGAGCATGAGGAAGAAACGTCAAGAGGAACCAAGACTCAAAGGGGCCCCATCCTCCTCTGGCTGTTTAAAGAGAGACCTAAATTAAAAAATGAAATAAGCATTTAATGTTTAGACCAACTTTCTGGAGGTTCTAGTCTTGTCCCAATAGTGTGCATGTGTCTGAGACCCAAGTCGCAAGAGAACGTCCATTAAGGGCAACAGAGAGTAGTTGGTTGGGGTGGAGGTGGTGTGGGCTACAACAGGGGACATCAGGGGATGATGTGAGTAGCCAATCTTAGACAAGATGAGGCTGAGTAACATCACGACATCACGGGTAGGTGTACCTCAGCAGAGTCCACTATCAGTCCAGTGTATTAGTGCAATGATGTTTGATTCCTACTCGAAGAACATGTGATATTTCCAACATTCACTTTAGGTATCAATGAAGTTGTGACATCAAGCAAAGGAGGACAGTGAGACATGAGTAGACAAGCACAAGTTGGACTTATTAGGGACAATGAAACAAAACCTGAAGACAAGAAAACAGAAATGAAAGCCTGAGTGAGCTGAACTGAACTGAATCAAACTCCTACCGGTATATGGACCTAGCTCTATAATATAGTTGAAACTGTAAGTTGCTATAGATAAGCGTGTCTGCCGGATGTCTGCTCACATTAAGCAGTGCAGTTGTGCAGTGTGAACATGACATCTGTCTTTTACAGCAAAATCTAATTATTTTATTATTCTTTAAATGTCTTTAAATGTCTTCATGGTCTAGCAACTCATAATGGCATTAGCACTTGAAAGCAAAAAAAAAAACCAAAAAAAAAAACCCAACAGCAAAACAAAAACATCTCAAAACACACTTATTGCATTGAGTTCTGTTTAGATGACTTTTGATTTTATATTAACACATCTACTGTTATCTATTTACCTTTTCCTTTTATCATTATATATGTCATTTTATTTTTTATCCTTTGGGCAATTAGTCTCTTCTCAATGCGTTTTATTTTTTGTGTGCAGAGAGAAGGGGTAAGAAGATGCATATACAGAGGTCTGGACTAGCTGTGCTGTCAAAGGTTAGGGGAAATGAAATAAATAAATGTTCCAAAATGTTTTTTTAAATAGTTTAGTATCCAACATTTTAAATTCTAACATTTATGGTTACCCCCAGCAGTGATCAGTGGTGGCTCAGTGGTTAAGATACTTGACATGTAGTCAGAAGCTTACCAGTTCCAGCCCTACTGCTGCCAAGTTGCCACTGTTGGTTCTCTGAGCAAGGCCTTTAACCCTCAAGACAACAATTCGCTCAGACAACAATGGCCACAAGAGGGAGACAAAGAGCTTCTCTAGTAATCAATGAAAACAGGAATACCCTGTAACTGTATGCTATACTATTCTTTTATTTTATATTTTTCCTTGATGTCCACTTACAATGTTTGCATGGCTTTATGTTCCAAAAATAATCATAATCTATTTCACACAAATATTTTCCAACCTGTTTATCTTGTAGAATTAAATAGGACATGTATTACATTAGGAATAAAGAATTCTGCGCTGCATACACTTAGACATCGGTAATATAACTTGCAGTTATATAACTTCTAGTGAAAATCCTTGAAGCAGTCAACAGTGAGCTCCATTTAACCCTCTGAAGTTAAACAAAGAATTGCAGCTAAATGTGTGAACATTATCACATGTGTCAGTTCATAACAAGTTAAGCTTCATAATAGGTCACGAAGTCAAGAAAATTCATACCTAAGCATTACTTTGTTTGATATGTTTATGGATGTATTTGGGTATAACCAGGTCATTTGCCTGTTTTTATGTATTGATCTTTATTGCTCCAAAAAACTACTCACGTCTTCCAATGTTCTTGATCCCCACTTCTAAGAAATAGTAAATGGACTAATCGTAGTTGTGGATAAGTATAAGACTAAACAGCTGTGAACTAATTCCACACGAGGGGAGTCATCACTGGAAAGGTGTCCTGGTGCGAGGCGTGCAGTGGTCCCTGTCCTGCGAACACAGAGAGACACAGAGGTGAGATACCAGTTAAAAAGGTTTGAGAAAGTACATCCTCCACTGACAAGATTCTGTTGTTTAAATGTAAATGGAACAGGTCTGCTCCTTCTCTCAGCCAATATAGAAACAGCAAACTGCACTACAACAAGTACACAAGGTGTAATGAACTTGCTATGAGAATGATCTCAGTAAGTAACTCAGAAAGGAAAGGAGCTTCTCCTTCCTGTTTTCTTTGTTCTCTTCTTGTTAGTGTTTGTATTTGCTCTTTCAAAACACTCCTGCACTCATTCCTCACACTAAAACATGAACCTGGTGTTGTTTACACAGTGACTTGGTGTGAGGCATCTGATCCATGATTTCCCCCTGGGGTCACAGGTCTCGTTTGTCGCCCTTTTTTTTCTCCTTAAGACAAAAACAAATTAAAATAAGAGCAGAAAAACTGAGCAGAAATAAACAACTATTAAAATTCTAGATGCACTGTGGAATGTTCAGAGAAAAACAAGACACTCCAGTCTCTATTGTATTTAATATGTGGTATTTAACTGTCAATATGGGGACATTACGACAAGGGAGTGGGCTCAGCTGACCTGTCTATGATTTTATTATTATTTTTTTTTTAATCCTAGTCTTTGATTAAGTTAAGGCATTTTTCTTTCAAAGAAAAGAAAAGGAATGGAACATGTGAAACACAAACAGAAAAATAGGTATGCATTTATCTAATAAACTGATGACTACGATTAGGTGAGACAAGTTTTAGGATATAATAATAAGTGTATAATTTCCATCACACTTTTCACCTGAGTCTCCTGTGTTTCTGAATAAAAGAAAGTAATATAACACACGCAGTTATACAATTTCCGAAAGGCATATTATTTAGAAATAAAGAAGAACTTGGTTATTATTTGGTTATTAGGACACATGAGGAAAGAATTTCAGTTGCATTCATTTAGCCAAAGACATCCATGACTGAAACAAGCTTCCTGTCACCACTGACCACCCTCCTAGCGTTCATGTCTCCACGGTTTCCCTGTCTAGTGTCTTTATTTTGATTTACTCCCTTGTTGTGGTTCCATTCCTTCGTTTCGTTTTCTGCACCCCTCATAATTTGCACTTGTGTCTGGTTTAATGCTCATTTGACCATGTTTTTAAGCCCTGTTTTAGTTTAGTCTTGTTGCTATTTATTGTAAGTCCAGCTGCTGTTTGTTAATCGAGGCTTCCGTGCATGTGAATATAAGCCTGAATGTTTATCCTCGCCCCAATGTTATAGCCTGCATCCCTGGTTTGTCTTCGTGCACTTTTCTTTACTTTAGTTTATCATGAATTCTCGGACTCTCCATGTTAATAATTTGACCCTGGACTTTGGATTTGCCCCTAATAAATCTCACTCTTTTCCACACACTGCTCATCGTTACACTTCCCCAACCTACTATATTTACATTAAAACTCCGTCAACAGCAGTCTTTAGCGTTGAGGGTTTTTTTAATCTGTGTAAAATTACATAATTTCTGCTGTTTCAGAAGTGAAGGATTTGCGTGCTCTAAATTTTCATAATTCTCGTATTGCATAAGACATTTATTTCCATTATATGTTTTAGCATTCAGGTGGTCATTTTTCTTTTCAACAGTTATTGGCGTGATCCAATAGATCCAAAGTCAAACGAGTACGCACATCATGTGTTGAACCCATCCATAGTATTTTTCTGCTTATCTAATATGCCAATATTTTCTCGTAACCATCCCACCAAGTACGAAAAACACCCAAACCTAAATGCTTAGTAACTAAAGTAAAGCTTGTGTCAGTGTCTTAATTTATATTCTGCATTAGTTCATCAAATGGTTATTTATTGAGAGTGAGTCTGTATTTTGTATTTGAAAAAAAATAAAACTGTCAGCATTAAGCAGGTTTGTTGTCAGGTTTGAAGGCTGTGGTTGTGCTATTTTTCTGGCCTTTCTGGTCAACTAATTTCTGTACCCAGTCATTCCATCAAGGGAGGTGTGTTGCTATTGAAATGTCTAACTTCCTTCATCTAGGGAATTCATGACATACATTAGAATTACATTTATTATAGCTGCAGGTGGCAAGTAAAGGGTCCAATCATTTTATCACATCTGCACAACTTGGTTGCTGATGACATCCCATATAAAGTTCACCAGCCTTTGTGGTTGGTTTTGAGGTTTTGTTTCCAGGAATGTTGTATTTTGAAACCAATCTCTCAATTTTCTCTGCTGAATTGCTTTATATAAATATTATTTTTCTGATTCGACATGACTAAGAAATATAGTTCCCCCAGAAGGTCAGTTCACCCCAAATGTACTTGCATTCACAGTATGTTCATATACACCATTGAAGTTTGGTGATAATCTAACACTCTATGGCTAAGTTTTAGCCTATTAATAAAAATCCTGCTCTTGGGGATTGATAGTTAAATACACATATTTTTGATCATTATTTACAAGAAGATCTGCATTTTTTACATTTAAAAGGTATCTCTAGATCAAAAGGTCACTGACTTGTTTGAAAGGTGCATTTGCCCAACTAATTTAGGTATCAAAAATCAGGCAAAAAAAAGGTTTACGAAACGTATTGAACTTTTTTTATGAAATAGTCACAAAGTATTGCACTGTATAAACTGCATTTCTCATGCACAATTGGTACACAATGGGATTGACTCATTTTTCTTTTTTTAAATACCTTTTCATATGTCAGAGGGGCTCTGTTGGCAAAAATGTCCTTTAATTGCCATGCTAGCTCAAAGTCCATAAATCAATACTCATGTCAAGTTTCATAAGAATTACTCAAAGAAGTCTTCATTTTTTTTCAGCTGTTTTGAATGAATCAGTAC
Source organism: Electrophorus electricus (assembly GCF_041902795.1). Taxonomy (NCBI): domain Eukaryota; kingdom Metazoa; phylum Chordata; class Actinopteri; order Gymnotiformes; family Gymnotidae; genus Electrophorus; species Electrophorus electricus. Next base: position 9,456 of record NW_027658753.1, on the reverse strand, counting down.
ACCTTGGAAGGATTGATAGGTATGTAAGTGCCATATACCATACAAATATCAACATGTTTCAGTCTCATCAACATTTTGATACCAAATTTGGGAAGATTGGAGAAAGGTCCTACGACTAGTGTGTTACAGTTCATCAGCAACATAAAAAGTAGTAGGATATTTAAATTTAAAGTAATTTCTACAAGAATCAACGTTATAGAAGTCCACTGAAGCCAGTTCTATGATTAGCCCATTACCTGAAAAACATTAGCCAATGTTTGAGTCATCCTTAGGAATCCTTCAGCTTGCTTACAGAAGCAGTATGCAAAATTTCATCTTGATCACAAGAGCAGTCATTGAGAAACAGTTATTTGCATATTATAATGCCCCATATTGACAAAACTGCTACATTTGGTAAGCTACCTCAAAGTCAATACTGGTATAAGTCTTTTAAATTTCATGAAATCTGAACATGTCGTTCAGGAGTGACAGCTAGTTAAAGTTAAAGTTAAAGCCTGACCTTTGTACTACTAATTTGTACTACTAATATTAGACTGGAATAGGACAGCTGTATTTTTTATGTCAGGTTTTTTGTTTAAATAATTATTGAGATTCAGACTCTTGCAAATATTTTGACACCAATTTCATTCAGATTGTGTGAAAATCCTAGGACTGGTTTGAAATTAGCAAAAAAATAAAAAAACAAACAAACAAAAAAGTGACATCTAATGGGCAGAGCCTATCTGAATTCAGGAGAAGCCAAGGAAGAATTAAATAAAAAATAAATAATATTATTTCTATATTCACCTCCGTCTTTTCTTTTGAACATCTGCAAATGTTAAATATAGTTTTGTCTGCAGTTCATAAAGGAAAAAGCAAAAATACATTAGAGTCAGAACTTTTGTTTCTTTGTCACACAGTTTTATTATTTTTTTGAATTCTTGTATTGTCTTTTAGCACACATTGGCAAATGTGTCCATCCTCCTGTCGATTGTCCTTGGACTTGTCCTCGGCCTCACACAGGCAGGTGAAAAAGGCTGTCACGGAATTGAGGGCCACACCTTTGCCTCTTGTTGTGCTTGGACAGCAGCTGCTGGTGCACCTTCCTCTGTTCCTCCTGCTCCTCAAGTTTGGCCTCCTTATGAATCTGCTCAATGGTCTTGGGCCCGTGGTCAGCTCGCCGCGACACCCAGTTATTCTAGAAAAGCAAAATCAGCAGATGCATACTTTTGCATCACCATGCGCTGGAATGGCAAACACAAACACACAAACACAGGCAGAGTCTCTAACCAGTCGCAGGTCGATGACGTCCTGGAGCAGGAACCGAATGCGTGAGGAACCCCTCCTCTCCTTCACTGTCTTTTTTATATATTTAAAGTAATGATCCATTTTTGGCTGAGAGAGAGAGAGAGAGAGAGAGAGAGAGAGAGAGAGAGTGTAAGAGAAACGTCGACAAATTTCAGATATTCTTCACCTTTCGATTCGATCAGGTGTGCTCTCAGCTGAACTCATGTCACAAGACGTTTATGACTCTTATGTAAACCCTGCTGCCTTGCACGTTGGTCAGTGCTGTAAAGCAGTTCACTGCCATTGTGGGTGTAGCTGTGCTGTCATCAGCTGCACTTGGCTTTGGGGAATCCAGGGTGCAGCAGCAGGAGGTGGCAAACGTGGAGGAGGCTGTGAGAGCAAAACCTTCTAACAGCTGACCAGTCCTGAATAAAAGCCTTTCATTTTGTCAGCTGCAGTAGGAGCAGAGCTAACAACCACACTAACAACTTCTCTAAACAATATGAACTTGGACACTTTTAAAATCATTGCCAAGGCCTAATAATACACTGATATCAGCACAGCATGCTAGTCGCACTATAGATGATGATCCTAATTAGTTGGCTACCCTGTAGTCAGAGTGCAGGCAACAGGCAAGCAACAGAAAACACTGACGGCAAAACTTTTATAAACAACATTTCAACATGCTTGTTTTTTGGTTAAAAGCGTGCATGGAAAAAAAAAAAACCACAATAAAAAAGACCAGGAAACTTGAACACAAATAACTGTCACACTAGTTGGTGACTGAACTGTCAACATCACAACTGCCATTCCTACTAGAGACAAAATTGACAGTCAATATACAATATCCAAAACTTCTTCATCCAGTTTCGATGTGTAAAGTACTTGTTGTGAAAAACGCAACACAGACCAAATCTGGACAAAATCCGCACAGCCGCTGCACTGCACACTAGCACTCATCTACACATGCGCCGTAAACCTTTACATGACATATTAAAGATAAACCGATGCAAGTGCTGAGCATCTGCTGAGAATATTAAATCAACCCAGACCAGGCCCGCGGCCTGCTTACCCTGGCCTTCTCCAAGTCCAGGTCTTTGCCGATGGCTGTGAGGAGGTGGCACAGACGCTCCAGGCTCTCCTCGCTGTGGTTCATGAACAGCTTGACCACACAGTCGTGCATGATGGCCTCTGACAGCATGTGCAGCTTGAACAGCTCCCCGATGAACTTGATGTTACCGATGGACCTCCTGTGGGCCTTGTCCTTCGCCTCCTCCAGATCCTCCTCCAGCCTCTCCCGCTCGCTGGCCTTGCGAGGAGTAACCAGAACAAAGACAAAAGCAAGAAACAGCGCGTTTGGACCCGATAACGACCAGGCCGCCTCCCAGCACTGCTGCCGATTTCAGTCCCCTTTCTCCTGATCTGTGGGTTGGTGAGTCGGGTAAACTAGACAGGAGTGCTGCTTACTGAAGTGGCCGCTTCCAGCTGGTGCCGCAGCTTCTCCAAAACATCATCGTTGACCTTGTCCTTCTCAAACTCCTTCTGACAGCGGTTCAGCAGCAGCTTTTGGAAACCCACAGTGCTGGTGGGCTTGTCTGCCATGGGCACTTTTAACTACACAGGAAAGACATGTAGGAGAAACACTTGGGTATAAGACAGTGTTGAGAGTTCTGTTACTAAATAGAAGCTGATTAAAGCTCCATGTCAGTTTAGAGTGGTTCAAACAGAGTTCACTTCTGTGTGGCATTTGCCTTTGTATGGAACTTCAGCAGCAATGTATGGGAACATGTTACTCACCATAGCCAGGCAGCTGCACATATTGCCATAGACCATAGAGAAGCTGGGCTCATCGATGGCTTTTTCAAAAACCAGATCAACCACGCCTTTGAGGCGCTCCTCCGTGTCGATGGTGAGGTCCATCACCTGCTTCATCAGCTGGTTAAACATCTGCGGTGTCAGTTTGTTCAGGATACTGCGCACCTTCTGGAAAAGCTCCTGGAGAGGAAAACAGACTACCGACTAAGCTTTCCATTACAAAGATCCCAATCTTTTGTTAAATTCAGCAGTTCTTCCACATAATGACTAACTCCTCACTTTCACCAAATATTTACTCTGCCATTTGGAACTTCGTCATGAACAAAAATCACTCAACTTTGCTATATAGACCGATAAAGGCATCATACATCAATCACACTTTCCGAGAAGTGTAGCACTGGCAGCAAACAGTTTATCAAATCTTATCAACTAAAACCCCTCATGTGCTCCAAATTCAAATTAAAAGAAAACCCATTAGAACCAGCTACAAGAATTTAAGATTTAATCAACATATAACTCCTACAAAAATATATATATATATATATATATACATAATAACCAAATCTGATCCAATAATAACCCTACCGACCAGACAATGCAATGAAGATCTGTCAATCTCTCCAAATGCTGAATTGCACACAAATTTGCAAGAATATTTTTAACACAACCATTGGGTGTTAACCTATAATATATACAAGATCATCCACAGAATACACTACAATATCTACAATACTCTCTCACCAAAATCAACACCACAATCAACACAAGGAACAACAAGCACACAATATCTGGTCCTCAGTATCATCACACCCCCTATTTACACTAGAAACCCATGTCCCCCTGCATAGCTACATTCGTGCACACTCCCCGCACACCCACCCAATTAAACAACGACTCTATAATTTAAATATCCAATTCTTGAAGAGCATATCGCAAATAAAATTAAGTAGCTTTCAAGCCAACCATAACAGGCTGTGACTCTGAAATCTGAAAACAGGGCATGGCGGAGTGAGGTGCTGACCTGAGTTTTCTGGGTCTCGGGGTTCTGGGTGTTCTCCCTTTTCATGCCAGGCTTCCAGGCATTCTCGGCCTTCTTCAGCTGCACCTCGTCGTTCATGGACACGTTGGTGATGATCTTGCGGGGAGGCAGCCGTCTCGGGCCTACACTGAGCAGCTGAAGCAACAAATGGGTGCTCTTTATTATGGGCGGTAACATTGTCACAAAGACCTCGGTCACAAAAGATGACCAGGCGCTCATTTATTTGTGACAGAAGAGAAGGGATGAGCGGAGAGACCCACCGGTGCACCCCTGCCTCCAGGAATTGCCCTGCTGAAGTCTGCAGAGGCTGGGTTGAAGCCTGGGTCTCTGGCGATAAGGCGAGGGCCCACCTGCTGCAGGGGCAGCTTGTTTTGTTTGATCTAGAAAAGAACAGAGTCAAGTCGAAGTCCATCAGCCCCTCTCCATGGAATGGTTTTAAAGCTCCCCTAAGGCCAATGTTTTAGCAGGCTTACCTTGTCCAGTACCACATCAGAGATGGGAGGAAGCCCCTCTGGCTTCTGCATGCAGGCAGGCATGAACTGGAAGGCCAACAGGAAGTCTCTATCATACTGCCTCTTCCCATCCTTCAGCTCTGGCTCTGCATGCAGAGAGGGGTACAGTGAGCACCTGGAGAGAGGAATCACCTCTCTGTCAGGACACTGGGCCTGCCCCACAGGAGTGTCCTCTTTTGGCTTCTTCCAGGTGTTGGATAAACTAATAGCTGTAAAACATAACAAATCGGTCTGGTGTCTTTTTAGTGTCCTAACATAGCATGTCATGCATGTGGTTATTTACCTTGACTCAAGCTTTGCCTAAGCTTGGACTGTAAGATGGACTCCACTTTATCCTCCAGCAAGACCTCTGGCTCCTTCCCAGTCTCTTTCAGCTCTGCCCCAGTGGAGGCTCCACAGGCCTGGACTGCCTCTATAACAGCCTGGCCTGGGAGAGTGAGGCCTGAAGGAGCAGCAGTGCTGGAAGGCAATGAGGGCATCAGCGTGCCTGAGGCAACCGCCTCTCCGGCTGCTGGACTTACAGCCTTCGCCGGACAGTGGGCCTCCAGGGCCAGGCTGACACTGACATTCCCCTGCTCTGCTACCTGGCTGTTCAGCTGCTGGGATTTGAGGTAGAAAATGCGAGGATAATGAGGGTGTGGACATAAAAACTAGCAAAAGACAGAAAAGATGGAGAGAGAGAGAGATAGAGAGAGAGAGAGAAAGAAAGAGAGAGAGAGAGAGAGATACTGCACACACATGCAGAAGAAGGGGAATGGCAATGAGGGTGGGGGGGGTGAGCACAGCACAGCACAGCACAGCACAGCACAGCATAATTAGAGAAGTGAGTAGAGAAAGAGACAAAGAGAGAGAGAGAGGAAATGAGAAAGCACAAGAGGGCAAAAGATCCAGCCGCAAAGGCACAAAATGTGTGTGTGTGTGTGTTGAGGTGGGGGGGGAAGACACAAAGACAGCAAGAGACAGCAGACAAGCATGGGGTGCTTAAATAAATGGGCAGGAGAAATAGAGAAAGAGAGGAAAGAGGAACACTGTTAACATTTAGGGAAAGAGGACACAAAGTAAGTGCAACAGCGCAGCAGTGAGTGTTCCCTTTACAGAGAGGCCTTTCCTCAGAGGAGCTGAGGTGCTCAGGGTTTGGCTGAATCCTTCTTACAGGGCCTTTATGTGGGCTGTCTGTGTAGAGGGAACACGAGGGAAGATCAGGAGGATTTGAGTGGCTGTGAGGGAGAACTAAGATGGAGGCAGACGAAAGAATAGGCACGGCAAGTCGGAACATCAAAACACATCTGAGAAGCCTTCTTAAATCAGAACAGCCACAATCACACAAGCTACTGGAACCAGTCAAATATGACGGAGGAGGGTCAACGGTGTGACCGAATCACTGAAGAAGGAAGAGAGAATGGCCAGAAATCAAACTACACCATCAGATTTTGTTGCTGATTGTATGATGCTTTTAATAGGACAAGACAATGAAAGCCAGCCAAACAACCAAACAATCAGCTCAGAGCTCATTATGAGGGAGGACTAGATGAGAGAGTACTTTGACCTGTGGAGTGGATCACGCGAAGCAGCGGCCTGCAGCCGATCAGGGGCTCAGGCTGCGGGACTGAATGGCTTACCTGTGGAGCAGTAGGGGTAGTGCAGGGACGTCCCACTGGTGGGCTTGTGTTCTGGCTAATGCCTACTCCAGACATGATCTCCTCTGTGATATCCTTGCCATCCTGGTTAGGGTCTCGGATACGGATCTTAGCGAACAGTAAGTTATTTGCATCTATTAAGTCAATCTACAATTAAATTAATTTCACCTCTGAGGCAGGGGGAATACTCACTGTTTTCTTTACCCTCTTAGTGGGTGGAGGCTGCTGAGCTGTATGCACTATTATGGATGGAGATTTGGTGTATATGGTCTGGCCAGGATAGTATGAAGGCCCTGCCACTAGTGGTGACCAAAAAAAAGCACTGGTTTCAGTTAGAGAGCAAACGAAAAACCAGTTTCAGCCAGCGGGAATACCCAGAAGAAAGGTCTCTTTATCGGTGAGAGCACGCATGTGGGTTTCCCAGGTGGGGGTAGAGAAAGGGAAGTCCAAACTCACCATATGCTAGTGGGCAGTCTGCAGGAAAGAGCCCAGGGTAGAATGTACTGGGTCCTGTGGGCTGGAGGGAGTACTGCTGGGGATGTCCCACGTAGGGAAGGCCACTGTGGTGATACTGAGAATGAAACAGAACAGCAGAAGTAAAGGGCCTAGCACCAGACATGGCCATTCATATAGGACACTCCTAAAAGAGATATTCGAAGCAGTAAACAAACAAAAAATACAAAAACATTTAGTTTTTACACTGAAAAAAAACTAAACTAGAACTTCTCATTTCTGCTTCCAAGATAAAACATATTTTTATCTACACATTTTAGGAGCAGTTTATTTATTGCTGGCCAACCTGTTTATAGACAGATTTTCAACCCATTTGCTACACTGTGTACATATTTGCACAGGCGCTTTTCTCTGCTCTGGGTACCTGAGGCACGTAGTACTGGAGTACGTAGTACTGGCCGGTCTGGGATGAGGTGAAGGGCATGGGTGTCAGGAACATCATGATGGGCTGGCTGGACACGGGTCGAAAGGAAGCGCTGTTACTTGGAATGGCAGGCTGGGCTGTCTGCATCTGAGGGATCTGGAAAAGCTGGGAGAGGAGAGGAGTGGAGAGTGAGGGTCACAGAGCAGCGTGGCGTATGCCGCAGCAGCCGACTCAGACGCTCGGAGTGAAGACTTTAGTCAAGAGTTGAGTCGTGGACTCTACAGCAGTTGTACTGGGAATGTTGAGGAGATATATACATAAAAAAAAAAAGTTTAAAATTTTCAAGGGATTTTGAATGTCCTATTATGCTAGGCATGCAAGATACAAAAAGAAAATCTTTCAAGAGTCTGTTTCACATGCATGGCACTAATACAAGGGTGAATGAACTAGCATGAAAAATTAAACAATTACAATGATGGATGCAGCTAATTAGCCATTATTGCAGGAGAGAGGATATATATGTAAAAGACAACTAATCTTGAATGTAAATTTGTACCGATAACCTGAGTCTATCAAAGCCAATGCTGACAAAATATGACATGAGCTAGAATTCAGAATGTGACAAACCCCCATCCCAGTTGGCTTTGATGCTCAGAATGGGAACATAGTGAGGGAATTCCTTCTACATGAGAAACAGTAAAATGAGCCTAAGAGGTGATTCTCACATACTGTCTCCCACCGAGCTGTTGCCATCTTAACATTTTCTGGACATAAAATCCTCCCTCCAGCAGTTATGCATGCAGGCAGAAATGAACCTTTGTATGGGCTCCTGGGTAATGGAGCAGCCATACCATGTCCAAAACAGATTATTAAAAAGCACTGGAGTCCAAAGGAAATAAAAAGAAACAGACTAAAAAAGACTAAACATAAAAGACTAAACATAGGTGCTGGCATCCTCCGAACTGGGGAGCAGAGTGGAGCGCAGGTGCACCACTGAGCTACTGGAATGTCTTTCAATGCTTTTTTTGAAGACTGCAAAATTACCTGAATGGATCTCAATCCTCCCTTGAATATTGAAGCAGGAACGAGAGAGAAGCTAGTGGAAGAACGCACTAATGGGTGTAAAGGGTCAGAGAGACTGTAACACGCTCAGATACACTGGCACACACAATTTAAACAAATCTTTAAACAAATTTAAACCAAAACAAGTTTGTTTGTTTTTTTTAAATGACGGAATTGAACACTGTTGTTACAGTGGAATTGTGAGGTCAGAGGCAGAGCAAATGTGTTCCACTAACCTTCCTGGCCCTTTAAGTGCACTACTGCAGATAGACTGAAAACAAATTTCACCTAAATAAAATCACACTGTAACACTGAAAACATAAACACAGACAAGCACTGAATGAGTGGTAAAGGGCATTAAAGCCTAAGTATTACATGGAGATCACTGCTCACATTTTCAATTCTTTCCTTTGACAAAACAACTCACATCAGCAGCCAAGGCACTGCACTGGCTTTCTAAAAGGAGATGGCAGATGGCACTATCAATTAGCTTCACTCAAAAATGGGAGAAAACAAGGAATGCGGCATGTTATGCGCTCGTGCACATAGTTCGGTCACACATCTCTGCTATGGTCTTCCAATGTACACTGCCCTTGATGTGAGGCAATATGGCCACCTACTGTAAGCTCAAACTTGGGTCACGATATCATGCAGAGCCTTCATAATACCCTATGCTTCTGTGCATGTGCTAGTCAGATTCAAGCTCAAATATCGTCTCTCTCAGCTAGCACAGCCCGGCCTCATCTGTCTACAAAACTTCCAAGAGGTCTCCGGTACACTAGACAAATGTTGCTGTTTTGTATTCACAGAGAACATTTATCCAAGTATGTGTACTGGTCAAAAGGTTGGGATGCGGCTGGGAGACAGGAATCCATCTGCCTCTGAGATTGATGTGTGAGTTGGGGAGGGGAGTGCAGTGGCTAGAACACTAAACTTGGCGAGGTTTTACCACAGGCACACAGAGGAGCATGCAGCATACAGTGGGAGGTGCTGCGCTGCGGCGGCGGACATTAGCTGCTGGTGGGCAGGATGAGAGAGCAAACTGGGGGTGGAGGAGGGTGGGGGGAGCCAGACAGAGACTGTGGGGGCAGGATGCGTGCAGACGCATGTCACATGCTGCAGGAATCTGGACCATGTTGCTGACAAGTTCATTGAATGTTTTGAAGCCAACTACAGCACATGCATGTCTGTGTTGTATCTGGGCTTGGTGGATTAGGGTCAAGAAAGACTTATTTTTAGCTGAAGATG
>NW_027658752.1:5000-10000 GCF_041902795.1 Electrophorus electricus | reverse complement strand
GCAATTCGAATTTAAATTAGGTTCCACAGTATATGTCAGTGTACAGCGTGAGTACACACACGCGCGTCTGTGTGTGTTGATCGGTTTGGGAATATGCACCTGTTGGTTTGTGTGTTGCATTTGCGCAAGTTTCTCAACACAGTGCAGTGTTGTTCTCTGTCGGGCTCTGTGGGCATGAGAGACTTGCTCTGGAAAATCTGCTGACCCGTTCCCACTTCTGTGAGGGCTGTATGCTGAACAATGCCCTTTGATTACAGGCCCTCGGACAGGGTAGGGGCCCTCGGACGGGGGAGGCCTCTCTTTCTGAACCCCCCCTTCCACTCACAGAGCCGTCGTGCTGCTTCACTCCGGGGCTGCTGCTCTGGGGGGCAGGCCCAGGTGCCTCGAATCCCTCGTCTCTATAGTTCCCTCTCATCCTGCGCTCGAACTGTCACGAACAGATGTGGCCCTTCTCTCTCTCTTTCTTCCTCTCCCACTCATTCTCACCCCCCCCCCCCCCCAACCTCTCTCTCTGACTCAGTTAACAGTTCAGCACTTCTTTACACAGTGTTGCTGTGCCTTACAGCCAAAAAGCTGCTTAACTCCTTGGAGTGACTTTGGAACAGAAACCATCCACGAATTGAATCACATGAGGGGAAGACAACGGGGAAGGAAGAATAAGAAAATCAGACAGATGGGATTAATAAAGACAGACAGACAGAGAAAATGATGCATTAGTGTGGTTTACATCATAGCACAAGACTTGTCGTGCTTTTCTAAGATCTGCAGTGAAACAGCACCCAAGGGACTTCCTGTTTTGTGGGTGAGCACGCGTCATGCATAAAAACACACACACACACACAAAACCACCCAGAGGGGATATTTTTGGAGTCACACAATATACTGAGAAATAAAGCGGGTGCAAAAGAGGAAGCACAGAACAAGAGTTCTTTCCTGTTTCTGTTTTCTTCTTTTAATCTCTGAGAGAAACACAGGCAGAAATAGAAGAGAGAGTAAGAGAGAGAAAATAGAAGCGAGAGCCGGAAAGGCGGGGGGCGAGAGGATCACCTCCATGTGGGCATGACATGCCCACTCAGCCAGCGCGAGAGAGGCCGAGAGCACTCCGACTGCAGGACCAGCTCTCTGGACAGCTGCTGGACCAGCCAATTTACCTGTACACTGGCTGGGCCATTTGGGGAAGACAGAAGCCCATCATAACAGTCTCATGGAAAGCAGAAAGCTACCACACTGAGGGCTAATGAGCAGATTCAGACTTATGCTGAGAACTCATGGAATAGCTCAGTTGAAAGTGCAAATCTCAGTTAACAGAGGCCCACACCTATGGATCTCTCACCAAAATGCACAGAGCCGATCTAGTGATCTGGGGCCTGTTGATAAGAACTGAATTGTGTCAGACCTGCTGAATATTTAGGTCACATTGAGTTTACCAAAGCTTCCAAACCCCTGGGGGCATTAGCATGGTGCTAACACTACCTGCTAAGGCTACAAGAGGGCATTAGCATGGGGCTAACATTCCCTGCTAACGCTACCTGCTGCTTCTAGGCCTTACGCGCTGTATTGGATGATTACTTTTGTCCAGATAAGCCCACTGAAGTTTCACCTTTTATTACACACACACACACACACACACACACACACACACACACACACACACACACACACTACTTAATATGGTATCATCCTCATTATGGCAGCTTTTTGTGCTAATATGTGCATAAGAAGGTGTGTGTTGTGAGTGAACACCTGACCCATCCTTTATTCTTCTATTATTAGGCTGCCTGCCCTCTTGTTGGCTCTGCATTCTCAGCCTGCCATTGAACACTGGCCCTCACAGGTGGAAACATCTGGAACATTCTCAGCCTGCCATCGCACACTGGCCCTCACTGGAGGAAACATCTGGAACATTCTCAGCCTGCCATCGAACACTGGCCCTCACAGGTGGAAACATCTGGAACATTCTCAGCCTGCCATCGCACACTGGCCCTCACTGGAGGAAACATCTGGAACATTCTCAGCCTGCCATCGAACACTGGCCCTCACAGGTGGAAACATCTGGAACATTCTCAGAGGGACACATGCTGGATTTCTCTTATGTCACAGCACGGGCTCCCATGCAGCGTATTCCGACGTTCTTACCCGAGACGCTGTAAAGCAAATAGCTGGCCCGTAACAAGGGAACAGGAGTGAGAATGTGTGTGCGGCTGAGGAAGAGAGGGGCAGACCGCTGCTGACCGCTGAACTCACACTCCCTCTACTCCGGAGCCACTAAAGGTCTCCATGGCCAGTTCACTTCAGTCAGAATGCAGCAGAGAAGGCTCTTACCGCACATGGGTGCCCCAGCCTTTGAAAGCAGCCTGGTCTTTGAGAGAAGGACTCTAATCGGACTGAACTTCTTGGAAGGAAAAGCTACTGCAACAAGGTGAACAAGAGACCAGCGATCAGACACCACATTCTCACTCACTCACGGGCAAACAAGACCACTGCCTGCATGCTCATGAGCCAAAATCAGTGTTTGCGCATGCATCCATGAATGTACCCACACACACACAGACACACCCACACCCACAAACAGCTACACATATTTTCGCCCACACACATGCACGCACACACACAACCACACACACGTGCGCTGACATCTCTCACCTCTTCCTCTGTGACTGTGAGTGGGCCTGACAGTTCCTCCTGTCGTTTAAAAGTTCTTCCGCGTCTTCCTCTCATCTCCGCGGTTTCTGCTGAACTAGCGGTGGGTTCGACACCCACCTGGCTGGACTCTCCCGCGACATGCGGATCTGCAGCACCATCCCTCTCGCCCCGGTTCCCCTTCTATCCTCCTCCAGTGCCACGCTCTGTCGCCTTAATGGACCGCCAAGGCAAAGATGTATGACCCTCCGCTAATTAGGTTTTCAAGTTCAGCCCAGAGAGGGAGTGAGAGAGAGAGAGAAAGTGTGGGACCAGAGGAGGAAGAAAAGTGAGACAGAGCAGGGGAGAGTAAAATGAGGAGAATGAAGAGGTCAGGGGGTGAAGGAGGAGAACGCAGGAGAAAGACAAAATGGCAGAAAAGCACTGGCAACATGAGATGGGGCTTGAAAGCTGGAGATAATAACACAAACACCGCATTAACCGTACACCCACAGCGTGGCCGTCCCTGCCAAAGTGACTAGAGAGTGGTTCTCTTAACCAGTGATGAGATAACGAACCCAAAACAAGCACGGGGGAAAAAGACAGAAAGAATGAATCACATCAGACGTAAGAAGGAGAGGAGGAAAGTCACACTGGCAGTGTGCGTGGCCCTGGTTCATCAGTTACCCCTCACCTGCCCACAGCAAGCCCGACACCAGAGGCTCCTCTCTGACACAGCGCCAATACTCACTGGGTTTGAGACTCCCAGCCGCACCCAGCCGAGAGGAACAAACAGACACAGACGCAGAGACAGGGGAGACTTCATCTCTCTAGTCACTACAGCAAACAAATAAAATGACTGAATATTATAAAGACAGACAACATTTCTGCAATTTACATGAATTAATTTTCTTTCAGATTTAGCATGGCAATATTTATGTGAATTCTTCTTATTTGTACTAAATTGTACAATCAGTGAACTTCTTGTACTGTACTGTCTGAACATCAATCTCAAAACCTAAAAAAAGGTTTCATTTCCTGTTATTTAACCCATCAAAGGTTTAAGTTACAGGCTCATAAAAATACATACACATACTGGTGTTAGGGACACAGGCTAGGTTTTGCCAAAAATAAACGGCCATTTAAATTTTGAATTACCTTTTTATTTTAAGTTAAATGAGAAACGGTCACATCGATGAGAAGGTATTATTTTTAACATTCAAGATTAGTACTGTAGATTTAAAACTACTGATTGAAACATAATACAGACAGACCACAATCCTGTTTTGCATTCAGATAAATTTGATTAATAACACGATCGACTATTTAAAGACAAAAGTCTTCAAATGCTTATGTAAAACGGACAGAGCTTTTTGTCATCATGGAAAACGAAAAGTGAAGAAACATTAAGTCAGATGCAGAAGAACTTTCCTTTCAAACATTAGGAGGTCGGGCTCCCATCCTCCCCTCTTTCTCTTTGGCTATCAGTCTGTCTTTCTTGCACTGACCTAACCTGACCTTCAGTTCTCCTGACAAACTGGTGTTATCAGTCACACCCAACACACCACTGCTAACCTTTGAACTTCCATTCTCTTGGACAACATTGTCTGATCTCTGCAAACCCTCATCAAACATATTATCCACTTCAATATCTACAAATCTACATATCTACAAATCAGATCTGTAAATAGCATACCATGCCTGCATATTCAAGTAACTCAACCCCTATATAACTGCTGCTGGGGGAAAAAAAAGAATATTGTCTCACTTCCAGTGTAAATTTCCAACATAAATTTCAGACTTCTCCATAAGACCCACCGTGATCACTGCACTGAGCCATTCTGCACCACAGAGATGTTCACCAGTCTGTGGGGGGGCAAGTCCAAGTCCAGCCTCCAGAATCTGAGGTGCAAGTCTGAGTCAAAGCTCAAATCTCTGGAACAGAGTCCCGAGTCAAGTCACAAGTCCTCCCTCAGAAAATGTCTGTCGAGTCTCATTAGTTGCTGCAAGCATTCCATTGTACAAAACCTTAAACAGTATACAATAAATGACAATTGTATTTCATACATGTTTAGAACTATTTTAAGAAAATGCAGCGCAAAGATGATTCGGGCTACTGTGAACTATAATGAAGACACGCACATAACCTCTAGTGTAACAGTACAACCATAAATATAGTTATAAATGGGTTGGTGCCATTGGGTTTAAGGCTGAAATACTGTAAGGATAAAAGGTTAAGCAAGTTCAGTGTGATCATATCAGGAGAAGATCATCTAACTTGAGTCTTCCATTGCAACATGAGTTTAACACCTTCTACTGGCTAACTAGCTACTGATTTTGTAAAGTTGCAATTGGACAATATAGAAAAATGACACAACCAA
>NW_027658751.1:7500-14381 GCF_041902795.1 Electrophorus electricus | reverse complement strand
TCCTGGATCAGAGGCTGTGCTAGTCCTGGATCGTGGGCTATGCTGGGTGTGGGTCAGAGGCCGTACTGGTCCTAAATCAGAGGCTGTGCTGGTCTTGGATCAGAGGCTGTGCCGAGCCTGGATCGGGGGCTGTGCTGGTCCTGGATCAGAGCCTGCACTTATCCTGCTTGCCATTCTGCATGGACGAAGTTTCAGGTAGCTTGCATGTCTTTGTGTACAATTCTAAACCATTTGCAAAAGTTCCAGATATTTTGGCTCACATGGTTTTCTAGTTTAATTGCTTATGTTGTTATTGTAATGTCAAAGGCATTATGAAAACCTCACACTAATTAAAATATAAATTATAATTCAAAGCAATAACTTACTGAAAATAATTTTATAGTTGTTATAATTTGCAATTTCCTTAATATCTGCACTATAAAATTGCTGTCTGACATTCAGCTATGTCACAGTAGTACACAAACACAATCTACTGGAACTAAGAAAACAAAAGAAATGTTGGTTTTTTAGGAATATCAAGGGCATCACTGAAAAGCTATTGAGTCAGATGTTTCAGTCATTGATATCAGACTGGAAGTGTGGGTTATAAAAATCCACAGAAACTTTGATTGATTAGTTCTAAAGAATGAGGCACTCAGTTAAACCGTGCCAAAAGAATCAAAAGAATAGAGCAGTAGAGAAAAAAGCTGCTTTGCATGTCTGCAAAACTGTTTATTCAGTCGTAGTAAGACAAATTACATAAATGAAAGACAAAAGCAAGTGACTAAAACATGCAGAATTATGTTTAGAGGGGAAAACCACCACAAACCCACACCACAACTTCACTGAACTGCGAAGCATGGGAGCGCAAGTGTCGCACTCCGAGCACGCATCGCTGTCAGTAGAATTGGGAGAACAATGAATTCAAAACTGTATCAAGTATATCAAGTTTTATGAGAAAATATCAGAGCAGCAGTCTGTCAACTGAAGCTTGATAGAAGTTTGGTGGTCCAACAAGGCAATGACTTTAACTACAGGAGAAAATGAACAACAGAATGGCCTGATCAGAAGATTTTCTTCTGGAATGGCCGAGTCAGAGTCCATACCTCAATACAGCTGAAATGCTGTGATCAGATTTAATCATACAAGGAATCCCTAAAATATCAATAAACTGAAACAGTTTGTAAAAGCTACAGGAATTGCTTGGTGGAGGTTATTTCTGTAAGGGTGATTTCTTTGGTAATAAATATACAGTTTCGTGTGTGTGTGTGTGTGTGTGTGTGTGTGTGTGTGTGTGTGTCTGCCTAAAATCCCTGGAAATGAGCCCTGCAGGCCTGTCATTCTTAACACATATACACACACAAACACAACAGCGGATGTGGGAAAGCATGTGTACTGAACTACTGCATGCCCATCAACCCTGGAATACGATCGGGAACAATCCTGCCTTGAACTAGCATGCATGGCTGCTTTCATTTCAGTTTTTCTAAGCGTTAGATACGACGCACAACACGGGAGTTAAACGTCCGCCCTTCAGAAACGTCTACACGTTGGCCTTAGTTTTTCCTCACGCCGTTTTGTTTTGTTTTTAATCGGCTGGCTTGTTGGCCTGCTCTGTGTGCAGCCGTGATCACCACGGCCAGTAGTCGGTCAGCAGCCTCACGCTGATGCCCGCCTGCCATGGATGGGCGTGTCACCCTCATTTACGCCAGTCTCAGTTATTCCTCCATGCAGTCTCTCAGTCCCACGTGCACGCGATCGGAAGGCTATGAGGCAGCCGGAGGCTCCCGGGAGGGGAGTGTGTCTGATGGTGGAGATGGCTTCAGCAGATGGATGTGGGAACGTGCTGCTTGTGTTGGATATTTTATTCTATTGCTGTTCTTGCTAGCTACTGTTCGCACTCCAAGCAGGCTACACAAGAATCAGCTGCAAAATGTGTTAAGGCTGGCAAAGGGAAATACGGTCGTGATCATTTCCCATGGTAGCCAAAACAGAAGCAGCACATAATGGGCTCTCTGATCCATGTGCTTGCGCGCATATCGACTCCCATATCAGACAATCCTGAGCCTAGATTTTGGACATTTCTTCATCTCACCTGATCTTTGATGTGTTACATAACTAAATAAAGAAATTTCATTTTTGTAGTATCAAAACAAAATTTAATTTAGAATAAAATATCTTACCGTATTTATAATATCATCGGTTATATCATGAACAATTATACACATTTGGATGGGGGGTTTTCACAGTGTTTCAGAGCATAAACCAAACTCAAAGTGATATTCACTGAGGAGCTGTAATCCTCAAATCCTTCTTTAGAAACATTTGTCCTGTTTGCTATGGAGACTGGAGCAGAAGTCTGTATTCTGCATGGAGAGGAATAGATTGGTGTGGGGGTGTGATATCACACTCAATCCAGCACCATTTTTAATGAGAAAAGGTTGAAGTTCACATAAATATTGATTTTATGTTTCTTATCCTTTCAATTATCTGGAATGGACAGCATATGGGGTCTTATTAGGACTGTCTATAACGGTTGGAACAGTTGGACCAGTTGTGAGGTACATCAGTGACATGTAGACTCATATGGTGTCTCTTGGTCTTACTCTCACATATCCTTCTGAAGAACACACACACACACACACACACACACACACACACACACACACACACACACTGGGGTCATGCAAGGTGCACCAGGTCAGTGGGGAACATTTATATGATTCATTCAATGGGGAAATCATACAGAGCAGAATTTATCAACCTTGCAATTGATCTACTTTATCCCCCCTCTCTCTCTCTCTCCCTCTCTCTCTCTCTCTCTCTCTCTCTCTCTCTCTCTCTCTCTCTCACCTTTCTCCACCTCTGCACTAACCACAGCCCTCAGTCTCTATCTAGTAGAAAGTGTTTAGGTTCTGTATATTTTATGATTATGTGAAATAGACACACAGAATAAACATACAAGGATAACCAAGTGCTATAACACATAATAGCTTTAACAGCAGCAAGAACAAGAGTGACTCACTGCTGGTACATGGCGCTGCGTTGGAATCTGTCCTCACTGCAGTGCCTCTGCTGTTTTCTATTGGATTACATT
This sequence comes from Electrophorus electricus, assembly GCF_041902795.1. Taxonomy (NCBI): domain Eukaryota; kingdom Metazoa; phylum Chordata; class Actinopteri; order Gymnotiformes; family Gymnotidae; genus Electrophorus; species Electrophorus electricus. The sequence continues at coordinate 11,305 of NW_027658751.1, read as the reverse complement.
CTTTGCTTTCCTTGCACATTTCATTTTGAAAGGAACTAGAATCACATTTCAGAAATCTAATGAACACTGAATAATGAATGCTGCTATTATAATTCGAACGTACAGACCGTCGCTTTGTCATGGCATTAAGCAAGCTTCCCCAGGGGCCGGCAGGAGCGTTATACAGCAAGCGGTCACAGGGCAGAGTTTGGCTTACAAACAGTAAAATCTTGCACTGTTAATCGTAAATGCCATTTAAAAAAGTTAACAGCTGCTTTGCAGTGCACTGGTTAATGCTACTGCACGAACATTACACAACATTACAGTTCGATTCCCTTTCCGAGCAGAAACAACAATAGTGCATGTAAGAACATGTGGGTTTGTATAGTCTGCCAACACACAGAGTGTGAAGCAAGCCAAGCCGTTATTTAAGTAATTAGTACATACACTTGAATAGTAATGGTTAGTTTGTTGAATTTTACACTTAGTAGTTTAACAATATAACCTTCACCAATCAGCTGACATATCTAATCCTGTGAACTCATGGCCTTAAGGTTATTAAATTTCCTCATTTTGTTTTTATACCGGTCTCACCATATATAACTGGACCTCTTACACCAGAAACATGCTGGTTAACAGAAGATCCATGTAACCCCTAACTGTGCACTAGGAGTGTTTCATACATGAAGCAGGGCCAGGGTTTGTACACAGATGAGGGTTCTGCACACACACCCTACAGGAGAAACGGCAGCGTGTTACACGGAAAAAGGGGAAAACAGGTAATTGAGTTGTGAGATGCTACGGCCTGATATTAGACCGCACGGCTTCTTATAGTCCAGAGTCATACCGTCTGTTCTGGAAAGGCCTGTGTGACCACAGGCACTTTGTGCGAGTGTGGCATTGCATTATTGTGTTACTGTGTGGCCGTGATAAAGATCGGTGTTGGCCCCACACTCTGTCCCAAGCCAAAGACAAAATTACCTTTGAAGGCAAATGCCAGTGTGATGAATGGACACAGCACTGGACGGCAGCATGCAGAGCGGTTTGAGAACGAGCTCAGCAGAGCTAAGCAGGGCCAAGCTTCTATAAGAGTCACACATCAAGTACAATTCACAGGTAAATCCAGAACACACAAGCAAGGCCACATGTCCTGCATATTTTCACTCTAACTTTGTAAGTCTTTTAATACGGGCTTATTTTATGGTATGAAATGTGCATATATTTCTGTGTATGATGTAAGGTCGTCTGCTTCATGCCACGTTTGTCGTTTTTGTATCTAAATCTCACACTGGACTCCCCCACAGCAGAGGATGGGCTCTTTCCTCTTGTGTTTTCAGGTTTCACACAAGGAGTCTCCTTAATGTCAACCCAGGGAGGTTTTCTTTGCTGTGATCAGCTTCAGCTCACCCATCACAGTTCTGGACCAACATTTATGTCAAGCTGCTCTGTGACACTGTCTATGTGAACGAACTGAACAAAGTGGTTAGGAAGGCTGGCTCTGTTGTAGGAGCCTGGCTGGTCTCTCTGGAGTCCAGATATGTAAGTTGATACATTTCTCTCTTTAAAATGACCCTTATATGTCCTCTCACCTTTATTTGTGCTAAGTATATGTCTTTTCACATGTATGGATTTAAACTTTAATAGGAACAATTTCAGAATATCTCCGGACAACGAGAAAATGTAAACATATATTATTGTGCAAATGGTTTGAGGAGGTAGGAAGAGTGAGAAAGAGAGAAGTCCAGCCCGTGTTTGTAAACACAGTTGGAGTCCACTCAAGGCTGTGGTAAGGTCTCACCACACTTCCACATTTTGGACTCTATTATACAATAAGTGCAAGTCATGTTCATTTAAATGATATGTACTGTAATATATTCTTTTGTACCTGTGATTTGCTAAGTAAATTTCTTCAGAGCCATAATTAAAATACCATTTTTGAAAAGGAAATACATGAAATAAAATAATTTCTCTGGAGTTTTAATGTTCAATAAAGAGTTAGAAACCGAACCAACCAAACAGACCAGGTGCACAGCAGTGCTAAGTGCCAAAATCTTATGGCTGTAAGCTTCTCCATACTGTAGAATATGTAGTGATGTAAACTCAAATATCAAACATTTTCATTTATGTCTCATGATAAACGTATAATAACGACTTCTGCTGTGAACATCTCGGTTTCCCGTTCAGTTGCAGCAGAGTGATAGTTCTGGAGTGACCGGGTCTCGGGAGCGCAGCCCTTGGGTTTCACTACCAGTGGGTGAAACGTCCTTCCTCATTCTGACTGGTGTTCTGTCCCATATGCATCCCCCACTCATAAAGTCAAACTAGATGAATAATGAAATCTGTGTTGAATTATTCCGATGACAGGGCATTTTAATTCAGATTGAGCTGTTATGCAAAATGCAATTCCATAGGTGGACAACACCCTTATCTTATCTTATGCTTCTAATGTTGAAGGATACAACAGACATTAAACAACAGCAGAACAGGGAGATGTGTTTCTGGCACTCTTTTCAAAAATTGTGACATATTTTGTTCAAAGCATAAATTGGAACATAACATTGCCTAGCAAAGAGAACTGTCAAAATGTTGAACTCATGATGACAGCCAACTTTCATAGCATTTCTGATGTAACAAAAATAATGTTTTTCTCCCACACATAATAACTCTGCCTAATTAATTAGGAAATAATATATTCTATTATTAAAAATTGTCTCAGCACAAATGATGTTTGTTTTACAGTAAAGAATATTCTTCCAAGTATCTGGCTTTACCTAAGCCTCTAGAAGTTTAAATGCTTGCCTAAAAATCTACTTAATCAACATAAATTAGATATAATAATAAGTTTGACGTATAACAAATAAATTCGATGTATAACAAATATCCTAGTCGTTCTTACAGACCCTAGTAAATATGGAGTTTTAATTTGCTCTGATTAAGACTGTAGACAGTTATGAGCTCAACCTCATCTGTCACCCAGCAGCTACATTTGTGGTTTGGCACCACCAAACAGCAAAGTGTCACCCAGTACACCCAGAAGGTGAAGAAAAGCTTTACTGAGGGTGCGATAAAAATCAATAACTGTGTCACATTATTGAACAGAGGATATGTGAGAAGGCCATGAAGCTGTAGCTCAGTGGAGCTTTGGCACACATTGTCATTTACACGACCTCCACTCCAGGGAATGAGCGCCTCTGACTCAATGGACGATTTCAAACAATCAGTTAACAGTAGAAGTAGATGTCATTCATGATCAGTTACAGTAGAAGTAAATGTCATTAAATGATCAGTTACAGTAGAAGGAGATGTCATTCATGATCATGATCACGACCTCTGTTGCAAGCCTACATACATTTGTCATTACTGTCACACAACACAATGGAGTGTGAATGTGTAGGGTGTCATTTATGATGCTGTTATCACACAAGCAGCTGATCAGTGTAGCAAGACTGTATTAGACTGGGCGCATGAGGTTGAACTTTAGTCTGCTGACTCTGTAGTCTGCAAACAGCCAGTTCTAGTTCGAGCATTTCTGACATGATTCACCATCTGAGACATCTCCTCTGGATCCATAATTTCCTTTCACGTCCTCGGCAGACGCGTTTATTTCATGTGTAATGGGAAAACACTAGAGTTCATTACTTTGCTGCACATTTACTTTCTCTGTGCATCATAAGTCTGTTTATGTGAACAATATTTCAGACACTTCTCATCAAAGCCCTGTCACTAAGACGAAGGCTAATGTGTATGATAAATATAGTCTCTTTAGACTGTTGTATCTCTCACTGGTCAAATTTGTGCCTCCCAGTTCCCCAGAACAATTTAGCTA
>NW_027658751.1:0-2500 GCF_041902795.1 Electrophorus electricus | reverse complement strand
CAGGTGTCTAATTAGTGAAGTTAGTGCGCTTTAATACCCCACATTGGGGCGCTTGTATAAAATGATGTGACAGCTCAGTCTATGTGACACATTCACTTCTTACCGCACACACACACACACACACACACACACACACACACACACACACACACACACACACACACACACACTCTATTTTTCTAAAAGATTTGACATGTCAGATGTGTACCAAGGTCGCAGAGCAGTTTTTAACACCATTGTGTGTAGGCAGTGTGAGTTCATTGCGTTAGGAAGCTTGTTTCAAGGTCCTCGCCTTTGTGTGTGTGTGTGTGTGTGTGTGTGTGTGTGTGTGTGTGTGTGTACAGAAAGATTTAGATAAGTGTGTGTGTAAGTTGAAGTAGAACACTTTAGAGAAGTAATTGCAAACGTAAATCAATTAGAAAATGTGCTTCTGAGAGCTGGTCTATCACAACTTACACCACAGTGTCTCAGTGTGAGGAATCTCTGAGCAAACGTGCCCCTAATATGGTGTTATATATATATATATAACCGCAAGCCAGCTTTTCAAAAGAACCTTTCACAGCCATTGGTTTTGTTTTAAACGAAGGCTACTCAGTGTGAGCATGTCAAGATATGGAATATCTTTGATGATTTCTAGATATGCCAATGTAGTTTGGAAATTACATTCCATATTTTATACATGGATTGTTATCCTTGCTCTAAGCCTTGTTCTGTATGCTTGTAACTGGTTAAAGTTTATGGTAGAACAGAATGTTCCGAGGGAAATGGAGTGAAATCACATTAGCCAATTATTAAGAAGCACCACAGGATTTGGGACCTGGGCGATTATTATTTATAATGTACTATATATGAATCAAAAGAAGGTGAAGAAGGAAATTAAAATGAAAATAGCATTTTTGTGCAATATTCTAATTACAGCAGTCTTATGCTATTTAGTTAGCTTTAGTTATGATGACTAATATGTAGTATGTGGCTTTTAATATGGATATTAGGCCAGTATTTTATAAAGGGAAGAATAAAATCACACTGAAACAGGCTTCACAACCAAACGCAACAACCACAGTAAAACAGACTGTGTTTAACCATAGATTACATACTATTACATGTGAATGCTTCCGACAACACCATCTAAACGTTATGGCACCTGCTATTGAGTGTTCTGGGATATTTTCAATTATAATTCTCACACTGCGTGTGATGTTTCCTAACATTAGATTGTCTTTATTATTCTATTTCCTTTAATATGAACATTTTTGGAATAGTAAAATACTACTAATTATTTTAGTTGTTTAATGGCCAGCTCATCCAAAACACCACATTGTCATTATTTAGTTGTATATTTCTCTGTCTTGTATTTGTATTTTTGTTTAACTGCTTAGATATTTGTGCAAAAGTATCTCACGCTGACTTCCTCCCCCCTAAGAATATAAATCTGGATAGATTAGACTTTATTAACACTTTATTGACCCCAAGAGAAATTGCAGAATAGTCTCCAGTTCAACAAATAATTTATTTTTCCAAACTGCAAATTTCTACCTGAGGCATGATGCAAGTTTAACAAATAACCTCTTTTAGCCTTTGACATCAATCTCTCTCTCTCTCTCTCTCTCTCTCTCTCTCTCTCTCTCTCTCTCTCTCTCTCTCTCTCTCTCTCTCTCTCTCTCTCTCTCTCTCTCTCTCTCTCTCTCTCTCCCCTCAGGTTTGGAGGAGAGGTAACTAGGCTAGGCTATGCCAAGTCCCCCTGCCATACTGCGTCTCTTCACATTACTGAACAAGCCCACACTTCTTCTTGCCTAGCTCAAGTCTGCTTAATCACTATCACTCTGTTACCCACACGGGTTAGAAAGTCATGCAGTTCATTCAATTTCTCTTCTCTCAATGTACAAATTTTCAAATTGCAGCAGCAAGTACAAATACAGTTTTAGCTTTTTTTTTTCTAATATAACACCCTAAAAACTGCATTTAAAGGTGATTCTACATATCAGAATATGGAATGTAATCAATATAAATATCGATCATACACACATCAGATTCTCCCTTCTCTACTACTACGTCAGACACTTCACGTGGCATCAAGGAGGCAGGATGCCTTCTTCGTCATCACGAACACAGACGATACCAAACGTAAATAACAAAAAGCGATAATACAAGCGAATCATAATCGAGTAACAAAGGAGGGGCCAGTGCCGTGACGCTTCATTCTCAACTAAGAGGAAGATTGGATTATAGATTTTATGATAAAGTGTTTGTATTTCAATCTTGGAAGATGACATTTTCAAATATTTTCACACGATCATTTTATTAGCAAGTTTTTTTAATTATAAGGAGAAAGGCAGTTATGTACACATATCCCTGACTTGAAAGCCCTTTGAAAGTCTTCTCCATCTGTGATTGTATTCTGAAATGTTAGTGAACTGTTGCCAGATCCTCTTTGCACTGTGACAAGGTCAGAAGTTTATTGATCTCCCCATCTATGTCATGGCGCCCACTGTACTGACCT
>NW_027658750.1:0-14609 GCF_041902795.1 Electrophorus electricus | reverse complement strand
CCAGCATCTCCACTGGAAGATATATTGCCACAACACCTTTAGGATAGCAACCATGGACTCCTCCCACTTGTAGACATTCTTCCGTGGGGTCACAGGTGTTGTCTACACAGCTCAAAGTGTAATTGCCGGCACAGCGGCACAGCTTGGAGCAGTCATTCCCAAAGACGAGCTCTCCAGGCTGAAAAAAAGACATAGAAGTTACATTTATGGGTCTAGGAATGCATCTTCCAAGACTGGATCCATTTTTTTCATAATCAGTCCATGTACCTCATAGTAGTTGTTGTCATCATCCAGACATCCACACTGCTCAATGGGAATACATCGTTTCCCCCGGAACACAAAACCTGGTTTGCAGAAGCAGCCGCTGATACAAGAGCCAGTGCAGTTGGTGGAGGGCTCTTTACAGCTGGGAATGCAAGCTGGACCACACTCTATGTACTCAGAATCAGGAGGGCACTTCACTATTTGTAGAAAAGAACAGGGTGGTTAGGACATGTTCATATGCCTTGATGCACTAGACAGAGGAGAATAAGATGCAGTTCACCTGGTGGTGTAGTTGGTATCGGAGCAGTTGGTTTCGGTGTAGTGGTTGTGGGGGGCTTTGATGTAGTGTGTCCATCTGTAGGTCAGGATTATAAAACAGTGGTGAAACCACACTTAAGTTGCAAGCGGTTTAGTATTCGTTGATTAGCTGCTGGTGATCTTCAGACCGAAGTGTAGGAGATACTGTACTTCCACTTCAGGGAATGACATCATAATATATCTATATACTTGGTTGTTTTTGTGTAGTTGTGCATATATATGTATGTTTGTCTAAATACACCAGAGATGGTCACTTGAGTCAGCTGCTCAAATTCCACTAGCTACACAGCTTGCGGATGGGATGAAAAGTATCCTACTCAGCTGCCTTGATTGACAGCTAATAAATGCTTGATCTAGTAAGCTCCATATAATTTGAAACAATGTCTAGCTTTTCTAGCTAGTTACATGCTCCATTGTCCAACGAGCATTTTCTTTTTAGCTAGCTAATGTTAGGTTGCAGTCCAGTGGAAATGTAACATTTGTTTTCAGGCACTGTTCCACGTATTTGCGACTGAGAAGGCATGTTAGCAACCTCATAAATAAATGAGACTATAAACCTTAAACAATGAGACTAAACAGAAAATATCAAACGTAGACTTGAGACTCTATTCAATCTCTCCAAAGACTCGAGACTTGACTCAGACTTGCACTCCAGAGACATGAGGCTTGACTCAGACTCGTACAAAGTGACATGTAAACATCTGCTATATGCAAATATTTCGTTACTTTAACAAGTGCATGGTCTATGTGAGTTGTTGTACCATTTGGTTTGCAGACAAACTCTCCATCCTGCAGTTGGCAGGTCTCTGTAGGGAGGCAGCTGGTGTTGTAGCACTGGATGATTCTTCCACCCAGACACACACACTGGTGCTCACAGCCCTCCAGATACCAGCTCTCATTCACCTAAACCACACAAATAAGCAGGGACTGAGATTATATTGGAGGGGATAGGAATCATTTTTGCCGCTGACTAGTGAACCTCCAACTTTTTCTGTATAACTGATGTGCGTGAGACACTCACAGGGTGGTAGGAACCGATAGTGTCCACACAGCCACAGTCTTTGAGAGGCACACACTTGTTGTTGCTCAGCACAAAGCCAGGGTTACATTCACAGCCTTCAACACACTTCTCACCACAGCCAGGAGGACCACTCACACCCACACATGTTTCTGGACATGAACTCACACACATGGAGTAGTGACTGTTAGGAGGACAAACCAGAGCTGTGGAGAACAAAGACAGAAAAAGTCACCTTACCACACGAGACAGATACAAGTCAGTGGGTAATTTTGGCGCATGTCTGACTTTCTAAGTATTTGAAGTGCAATGCTGTTAGAAAGAGCTTACAGCTTTAACTCTCATAAAAACCCCAAGAGACAAGACACTTACTCAGGAATAATGATAAGCAGTTAAAGAATTGTTAAAATTATTTGGTTAAAGCAGAGTAAGTATTTGGAAGAAAGATTCAATACCTTTTAGGCAAAATAACACATCATATAAAGTGTTCGGTATGAAAAACGCATTTTGCAGCTGGCCTTCAGCTTAGTAAATGAAGAAACAGGAATATGAATATGTATACAAGTGTACAAGTACACCCGTGAATGATGTGTGGGATGAGACTCACGGCAGAAGTCTGGTTCTCGCCATTGGTGGATTGGTGCCCCAGCACTGAGACAAGCATCAGTGTAGGCCTGGAGCTGGTCACACAGGGTTTGCTGGAGTCCCTGATAGCGGCACATGTCAAACACACAGCTCTGGAAGAACGGCAGAGGGTCCACCACCTTTATACAGTCCCTATGAGTGTGAGGAAGGGAAAGGAGGTGAGAGGGAGAGAGAAATTTAAAAAGGGACAAGGATTGCTATATGTGTTCTCCCTGATAAATGAGCCCCTGACTGTGGTGCTATTAGCACTCAACTCTACCTGCTTTACCAGGTGAGCTACAGGATCACCGAGGACATGAATCTAAAAAATAATTTATTCTGGAGTAGAAGGCAGTGTAAAAGACAGGACGAATTTCAGCAGGTGCTCCATGGGAATGTTCCTACCTGAATGGTCCACTAGTGTCAGTGATTTTTCCACATTTCTCTGGTTTAGACACTTCAGCCTCAAGGCTGGGGTCACATGGTGGGTCAGGACCAATATCAGGCTTGCATCTAAAAATACAACATCAAAGATACTCAGAAAATCTTCTGTACATAAATTAACATGGTGTGAGCAAAAGATTTTAAATGTTTTAAATTAAACAACATGATAGTGCTATGATTAATACAAGCTTATTGGGTTGATTATTGTCTTATTGTCTTTAACAGAGGAAAACACAAAAAAAGAGACTAACGTGTCATCCTCGTCTTTATCGGTTTGCCAGCTGTTGCCAAATTGATCTGAGCTGCCAGTCAGGGATCCATCTGGTTTGGTAAAATCATTGTTGGGGTTTCCACTGTAGTCCCCACACAAACCACACATCTGCTCAAAGTAGGTACTGAGAGAGAAAGAGAAAAAGAGAAATAATAACATGATTTTTTTCAATATTTATAGTACCAAGACTTAAACCTGATATGGACTTCATTGTCATTTTTTTAAAAATGCATTAATGGTGCTAATGAGTAAGTATTTGGGATGTGTCCAAAATGATTACACATCAACTCATCTGAAACACTAAGAGATAAATAGTAACTTGGTGATGCTGCTTTCTTGCTGACAGCATTTAACTGCTGGCTCAACTAGATGATGTATTTGGCCACATCACTGGTCAAAGCACATCATTCCAAAAGACGCAATAATGTCTAAAGTAAAAGAATCATATTGTATTGGTTTTGTTGGTCTCAGAGTCTATACAATCGCAAAGCTAAAAGTGCACCATACTCCAGTATCTATAGCACATGTCTGCCGCAGTACCTGGGCACTGTGATCTTAGCATAGTGGTTACCATCCCACCGCACCTCCAGGCCAAAGGGTGTGGTGAGGATGACATACTGCCCAGCCAAGGTTAGAGAGATTAGAGGAGAGGGGGAATGAGGGAGGGCTACTCTCCGTCCATTCACCTGAAAATGATGGAAAACCAATAAACAATTTACAACAAATACCAGCTTTGCTAAGACAGACATGAAGACTTATTTCATTCACACAATTAAGATCAACAGAGATGTTGCATGAAAATGGGTTTCCAGTAGTTCAAGCTAACCAGTGTGATTCTGCTCTTCATCATTGTCACAGTGATGCCGTTGACAGTCACGTACAACTTCCTGAGGTAAGATACGCCAGACACTCCTCTCTCCTCATTCTTCCCCTCCACAGAGAACCAGGGCCCTGCACAACACAGAACAAAAACTGTAATCACTGTACGTTTATAATGTACAAGTGTTCAAAGCAATATGCCACATCTTTTTTGGTTTACATGTTATACATTTTTAAATACCAATGGTAACCAATTCACACCCAAATGCAGGAATATACAGCATTCTGTTACATTTTTACATAGATCCATGGCCTCTACTCACCAGTGTTGTTTCTGCAGGTGCGGGCCAGCGTGTAGGTGCAGGTACCCATGAAAGAGTAGTATTTACCATCAAAGGTGTTGTAATGAGGGTCACCCGAGATGATGCAGTCCTGAGAACCTACGTGAGACCAAAGGACAGATGACCTCACCCACCTCAGAATCTAAACCTGTTTATTTATTTCAAGTTTTTATTTACTGACCAACTGGGTAACAGCCTATTTGTCCTCCCTGCACACCACACTGCTGCATGGGAGGGCATTCAGCAGCACTGCAGGTGACGAATGGAGGATCACACCTGCACAGCAGCTCACAGTCCTTAGTGTAGAACTCCTCATCTGGCTAATGTCCACAGAGAGAAGGCAGGACATTGGCGACAAATGTCTGATACATTCATATGCTGAGGTACTAAAGATGCTGACTACGACCCAGTAACACTCGTACATATTCACCTTGTAGTACTGTCCATTATAATTGCAGCCACATGTGTCTTTTTTCACACATTTGCCAGCACTGAGTATGTATCCAGGGTCACACACACATCCCTCAGAACAGGGTCCAGTACACTGGCTGGGTGGGGGAGGGGTACAGGAGGGCTGACAAGGTCGGACACAGGGGTCATAGTGGCTGTTGGGTGGGCATTGGAGAGCTAAAATAAAGAATGTACAGTGTGACTGTGGTAATCACACTTAAGAGAGAATGAATAACACCAAATATATACACTATGTATTCACATTACATTCTACAATGTAGTGTCTGATTAGAGGAAAATATAGGACCTCATCATCTTGTGTATATAAAGTGCAGAGTGCGATGTAATTGTATGTGACTTACGGCAGAAGGTGGTGTTTCTCCAGGGACCGATGTTGACTCCGCGATCCTGACACTCGTTGACGTAGGCTTCAATGGCCTCACACAAGGCAGAGTGAGGGCCGTCCAGCGCACACAGATCAAACACACAGTTTTTGAAGAAACTCTACGCAAACACAGATTTTTGATATAAAGAACATGATTAATGTTAAATGACTAAAGATGTTAAGTACTCAGCTGACAATGGCCTGGTCTGAATAACTCACATTGGGATTGACTCTTGGGTGACAGACAGCGAATGGGCCTTTGCTGTCCAGTATGATTCCACAGTAGGCGGGACTCTCATAAAGGTCCTGCTCAGCATCTGTGCATCCAGGGTCTGGACCGACGGGGCTCTTATTGCAGCTGAGGAGCAAATGAAGACAAGAGTCAGTTGTCTTCCAGCCCCATGATCAGTTACCGGAGGGAATAAGGAATGACGGATTCCTCGGTATGTACAGTACGATATCGGTGACTCACTCAGGGTCTGTGTTCCAGCTGTTACCAAAATCAGTTGGACTGTTGACCAGTTCACCGGTGGGAGTACGGAAGTCATCTTTAAAGTCGCCATTATAGTCGCCACACAGGCCGCACAGCCTGTCCTGGTAGCTGCACATACATGCAAGTGCAACGCATGAGTAAGATGCACTGGATTCACAGTGCAATGATCATTCTCAGTTTTACACAACACTCACTCTTTGATGACTTTGATGTCCATGTAGTGGTTTCCATCATAGCGAACTGTCACACCAAAGTTCAAGGTTACACTATAGAGTGTCCCAGATTGAAAGACGTCCACTCCAGGAGCAGGGCTTAGAGGAATGTTCACAGTGGTTCCATTCAGCTGAGAGACCAGATGGAAACCAGTAGTAAGAAGATTTCCTATTTACAACATACCTGCAGAACCCACCTTTTCTACATCAGTTCTCTTTTTGCTTACTGACCTGCACGACTCCTCCTTTCAAGATGGACACCTTCACTCCTAGAACGTGGACGTGGACAGCACTCACGTAGCTGACGGTGGGGACATTGTAACGATTCTCATTGTCAGTATAAACAGCAAAGTAAGGCACATCTGTGCTGTTGCAAGGCTCAGACATCAAGTAGGTGCAGTTGCCCATGAAGTCATAACTGCGTTTGTCAAAGGTGGAGTAGTGGGGATCACCCGAGGCAATACAGGTGGAGGTGTCTGTAGAGATTAAAAACAACAACAACAACAACAACAAGTCTTAAAAACAACAACAAGTCTTACAGGCCTGATTTACATACGCTAATAAAACACACATGTGCTTTGCTTTTGATCTGTCTGAATCCAAAAATTAATCATAGTATATTAAGGCTAGAAGGTTAACATATGCCAGCATCTCCACTGGAAGATATATTGCCACAACACCTTTAGGATAGCAACCATGGACTCCTCCCACTTGTAGACATTCTTCCGTGGGGTCACAGGTGTTGTCTACACAGCTCAAAGTGTAATTGCCGGCACAGCGGCACAGCTTGGAGCAGTCATTCCCAAAGACGAGCTCTCCAGGCTGAAAAAAAGACATAGAAGTTACATTTATGGGTCTAGGAATGCATCTTCCAAGACTGGATCCATTTTTTTCATAATCAGTCCATGTACCTCATAGTAGTTGTTGTCATCATCCAGACATCCACACTGCTCAATGGGAATACATCGTTTCCCCCGGAACACAAAACCTGGTTTGCAGAAGCAGCCGCTGATACAAGAGCCAGTGCAGTTGGTGGAGGGCTCTTTACAGCTGGGAATGCAAGCTGGACCACACTCTATGTACTCAGAATCAGGAGGGCACTTCACTATTTGTAGAAAAGAACAGGGTGGTTAGGACATGTTCATATGCCTTGATGCACTAGACAGAGGAGAATAAGATGCAGTTCACCTGGTGGTGTAGTTGGTATCGGAGCAGTTGGTTTCGGTGTAGTGGTTGTGGGGGGCTTTGATGTAGTGTGTCCATCTGTAGGTCAGGATTATAAAACAGTGGTGAAACCACACTTAAGTTGCAAGCGGTTTAGTATTCGTTGATTAGCTGCTGGTGATCTTCAGACCGAAGTGTAGGAGATACTGTACTTCCACTTCAGGGAATGACATCATAATATATCTATATACTTGGTTGTTTTTGTGTAGTTGTGCATATATATGTATGTTTGTCTAAATACACCAGAGATGGTCACTTGAGTCAGCTGCTCAAATTCCACTAGCTACACAGCTTGCGGATGGGATGAAAAGTATCCTACTCAGCTGCCTTGATTGACAGCTAATAAATGCTTGATCTAGTAAGCTCCATATAATTTGAAACAATGTCTAGCTTTTCTAGCTAGTTACATGCTCCATTGTCCAACGAGCATTTTCTTTTTAGCTAGCTAATGTTAGGTTGCAGTCCAGTGGAAATGTAACATTTGTTTTCAGGCACTGTTCCACGTATTTGCGACTGAGAAGGCATGTTAGCAACCTCATAAATAAATGAGACTATAAACCTTAAACAATGAGACTAAACAGAAAATATCAAACGTAGACTTGAGACTCTATTCAATCTCTCCAAAGACTCGAGACTTGACTCAGACTTGCACTCCAGAGACATGAGGCTTGACTCAGACTCGTACAAAGTGACATGTAAACATCTGCTATATGCAAATATTTCGTTACTTTAACAAGTGCATGGTCTATGTGAGTTGTTGTACCATTTGGTTTGCAGACAAACTCTCCATCCTGCAGTTGGCAGGTCTCTGTAGGGAGGCAGCTGGTGTTGTAGCACTGGATGATTCTTCCACCCAGACACACACACTGGTGCTCACAGCCCTCCAGATACCAGCTCTCATTCACCTAAACCACACAAATAAGCAGGGACTGAGATTATATTGGAGGGGATAGGAATCATTTTTGCCGCTGACTAGTGAACCTCCAACTTTTTCTGTATAACTGATGTGCGTGAGACACTCACAGGGTGGTAGGAACCGATAGTGTCCACACAGCCACAGTCTTTGAGAGGCACACACTTGTTGTTGCTCAGCACAAAGCCAGGGTTACATTCACAGCCTTCAACACACTTCTCACCACAGCCAGGAGGACCACTCACACCCACACATGTTTCTGGACATGAACTCACACACATGGAGTAGTGACTGTTAGGAGGACAAACCAGAGCTGTGGAGAACAAAGACAGAAAAAGTCACCTTACCACACGAGACAGATACAAGTCAGTGGGTAATTTTGGCGCATGTCTGACTTTCTAAGTATTTGAAGTGCAATGCTGTTAGAAAGAGCTTACAGCTTTAACTCTCATAAAAACCCCAAGAGACAAGACACTTACTCAGGAATAATGATAAGCAGTTAAAGAATTGTTAAAATTATTTGGTTAAAGCAGAGTAAGTATTTGGAAGAAAGATTCAATACCTTTTAGGCAAAATAACACATCATATAAAGTGTTCGGTATGAAAAACGCATTTTGCAGCTGGCCTTCAGCTTAGTAAATGAAGAAACAGGAATATGAATATGTATACAAGTGTACAAGTACACCCGTGAATGATGTGTGGGATGAGACTCACGGCAGAAGTCTGGTTCTCGCCATTGGTGGATTGGTGCCCCAGCACTGAGACAAGCATCAGTGTAGGCCTGGAGCTGGTCACACAGGGTTTGCTGGAGTCCCTGATAGCGGCACATGTCAAACACACAGCTCTGGAAGAACGGCAGAGGGTCCACCACCTTTATACAGTCCCTATGAGTGTGAGGAAGGGAAAGGAGGTGAGAGGGAGAGAGAAATTTAAAAAGGGACAAGGATTGCTATATGTGTTCTCCCTGATAAATGAGCCCCTGACTGTGGTGCTATTAGCACTCAACTCTACCTGCTTTACCAGGTGAGCTACAGGATCACCGAGGACATGAATCTAAAAAATAATTTATTCTGGAGTAGAAGGCAGTGTAAAAGACAGGACGAATTTCAGCAGGTGCTCCATGGGAATGTTCCTACCTGAATGGTCCACTAGTGTCAGTGATTTTTCCACATTTCTCTGGTTTAGACACTTCAGCCTCAAGGCTGGGGTCACATGGTGGGTCAGGACCAATATCAGGCTTGCATCTAAAAATACAACATCAAAGATACTCAGAAAATCTTCTGTACATAAATTAACATGGTGTGAGCAAAAGATTTTAAATGTTTTAAATTAAACAACATGATAGTGCTATGATTAATACAAGCTTATTGGGTTGATTATTGTCTTATTGTCTTTAACAGAGGAAAACACAAAAAAAGAGACTAACGTGTCATCCTCGTCTTTATCGGTTTGCCAGCTGTTGCCAAATTGATCTGAGCTGCCAGTCAGGGATCCATCTGGTTTGGTAAAATCATTGTTGGGGTTTCCACTGTAGTCCCCACACAAACCACACATCTGCTCAAAGTAGGTACTGAGAGAGAAAGAGAAAAAGAGAAATAATAACATGATTTTTTTCAATATTTATAGTACCAAGACTTAAACCTGATATGGACTTCATTGTCATTTTTTTAAAAATGCATTAATGGTGCTAATGAGTAAGTATTTGGGATGTGTCCAAAATGATTACACATCAACTCATCTGAAACACTAAGAGATAAATAGTAACTTGGTGATGCTGCTTTCTTGCTGACAGCATTTAACTGCTGGCTCAACTAGATGATGTATTTGGCCACATCACTGGTCAAAGCACATCATTCCAAAAGACGCAATAATGTCTAAAGTAAAAGAATCATATTGTATTGGTTTTGTTGGTCTCAGAGTCTATACAATCGCAAAGCTAAAAGTGCACCATACTCCAGTATCTATAGCACATGTCTGCCGCAGTACCTGGGCACTGTGATCTTAGCATAGTGGTTACCATCCCACCGCACCTCCAGGCCAAAGGGTGTGGTGAGGATGACATACTGCCCAGCCAAGGTTAGAGAGATTAGAGGAGAGGGGGAATGAGGGAGGGCTACTCTCCGTCCATTCACCTGAAAATGATGGAAAACCAATAAACAATTTACAACAAATACCAGCTTTGCTAAGACAGACATGAAGACTTATTTCATTCACACAATTAAGATCAACAGAGATGTTGCATGAAAATGGGTTTCCAGTAGTTCAAGCTAACCAGTGTGATTCTGCTCTTCATCATTGTCACAGTGATGCCGTTGACAGTCACGTACAACTTCCTGAGGTAAGATACGCCAGACACTCCTCTCTCCTCATTCTTCCCCTCCACAGAGAACCAGGGCCCTGCACAACACAGAACAAAAACTGTAATCACTGTACGTTTATAATGTACAAGTGTTCAAAGCAATATGCCACATCTTTTTTGGTTTACATGTTATACATTTTTAAATACCAATGGTAACCAATTCACACCCAAATGCAGGAATATACAGCATTCTGTTACATTTTTACATAGATCCATGGCCTCTACTCACCAGTGTTGTTTCTGCAGGTGCGGGCCAGCGTGTAGGTGCAGGTACCCATGAAAGAGTAGTATTTACCATCAAAGGTGTTGTAATGAGGGTCACCCGAGATGATGCAGTCCTGAGAACCTACGTGAGACCAAAGGACAGATGACCTCACCCACCTCAGAATCTAAACCTGTTTATTTATTTCAAGTTTTTATTTACTGACCAACTGGGTAACAGCCTATTTGTCCTCCCTGCACACCACACTGCTGCATGGGAGGGCATTCAGCAGCACTGCAGGTGACGAATGGAGGATCACACCTGCACAGCAGCTCACAGTCCTTAGTGTAGAACTCCTCATCTGGCTAATGTCCACAGAGAGAAGGCAGGACATTGGCGACAAATGTCTGATACATTCATATGCTGAGGTACTAAAGATGCTGACTACGACCCAGTAACACTCGTACATATTCACCTTGTAGTACTGTCCATTATAATTGCAGCCACATGTGTCTTTTTTCACACATTTGCCAGCACTGAGTATGTATCCAGGGTCACACACACATCCCTCAGAACAGGGTCCAGTACACTGGCTGGGTGGGGGAGGGGTACAGGAGGGCTGACAAGGTCGGACACAGGGGTCATAGTGGCTGTTGGGTGGGCATTGGAGAGCTAAAATAAAGAATGTACAGTGTGACTGTGGTAATCACACTTAAGAGAGAATGAATAACACCAAATATATACACTATGTATTCACATTACATTCTACAATGTAGTGTCTGATTAGAGGAAAATATAGGACCTCATCATCTTGTGTATATAAAGTGCAGAGTGCGATGTAATTGTATGTGACTTACGGCAGAAGGTGGTGTTTCTCCAGGGACCGATGTTGACTCCGCGATCCTGACACTCGTTGACGTAGGCTTCAATGGCCTCACACAAGGCAGAGTGAGGGCCGTCCAGCGCACACAGATCAAACACACAGTTTTTGAAGAAACTCTACGCAAACACAGATTTTTGATATAAAGAACATGATTAATGTTAAATGACTAAAGATGTTAAGTACTCAGCTGACAATGGCCTGGTCTGAATAACTCACATTGGGATTGACTCTTGGGTGACAGACAGCGAATGGGCCTTTGCTGTCCAGTATGATTCCACAGTAGGCGGGACTCTCATAAAGGTCCTGCTCAGCATCTGTGCATCCAGGGTCTGGACCGACGGGGCTCTTATTGCAGCTGAGGAGCAAATGAAGACAAGAGTCAGTTGTCTTCCAGCCCCATGATCAGTTACCGGAGGGAATAAGGAATGACGGATTCCTCGGTATGTACAGTACGATATCGGTGACTCACTCAGGGTCTGTGTTCCAGCTGTTACCAAAATCAGTTGGACTGTTGACCAGTTCACCGGTGGGAGTACGGAAGTCATCTTTAAAGTCGCCATTATAGTCGCCACACAGGCCGCACAGCCTGTCCTGGTAGCTGCACATACATGCAAGTGCAACGCATGAGTAAGATGCACTGGATTCACAGTGCAATGATCATTCTCAGTTTTACACAACACTCACTCTTTGATGACTTTGATGTCCATGTAGTGGTTTCCATCATAGCGAACTGTCACACCAAAGTTCAAGGTTACACTATAGAGTGTCCCAGATTGAAAGACGTCCACTCCAGGAGCAGGGCTTAGAGGAATGTTCACAGTGGTTCCATTCAGCTGAGAGACCAGATGGAAACCAGTAGTAAGAAGATTTCCTATTTACAACATACCTGCAGAACCCACCTTTTCTACATCAGTTCTCTTTTTGCTTACTGACCTGCACGACTCCTCCTTTCAAGATGGACACCTTCACTCCTAGAACGTGGACGTGGACAGCACTCACGTAGCTGACGGTGGGGACATTGTAACGATTCTCATTGTCAGTATAAACAGCAAAGTAAGGCACATCTGTGCTGTTGCAAGGCTCAGACATCAAGTAGGTGCAGTTGCCCATGAAGTCATAACTGCGTTTGTCAAAGGTGGAGTAGTGGGGATCACCCGAGGCAATACAGGTGGAGGTGTCTGTAGAGATTAAAAACAACAACAACAACAACAACAAGTCTTAAAAACAACAACAAGTCTTACAGGCCTGATTTACATACGCTAATAAAACACACATGTGCTTTGCTTTTGATCTGTCTGAATCCAAAAATTAATCATAGTATATTAAGGCTAGAAGGTTAACATATGCCAGCATCTCCACTGGAAGATATATTGCCACAACACCTTTAGGATAGCAACCATGGACTCCTCCCACTTGTAGACATTCTTCCGTGGGGTCACAGGTGTTGTCTACACAGCTCAAAGTGTAATTGCCGGCACAGCGGCACAGCTTGGAGCAGTCATTCCCAAAGACGAGCTCTCCAGGCTGAAAAAAAGACATAGAAGTTACATTTATGGGTCTAGGAATGCATCTTCCAAGACTGGATCCATTTTTTTCATAATCAGTCCATGTACCTCATAGTAGTTGTTGTCATCATCCAGACATCCACACTGCTCAATGGGAATACATCGTTTCCCCCGGAACACAAAACCTGGTTTGCAGAAGCAGCCGCTGATACAAGAGCCAGTGCAGTTGGTGGAGGGCTCTTTACAGCTGGGAATGCAAGCTGGACCACACTCTATGTACTCAGAATCAGGAGGGCACTTCACTATTTGTAGAAAAGAACAGGGTGGTTAGGACATGTTCATATGCCTTGATGCACTAGACAGAGGAGAATAAGATGCAGTTCACCTGGTGGTGTAGTTGGTATCGGAGCAGTTGGTTTCGGTGTAGTGGTTGTGGGGGGCTTTGATGTAGTGTGTCCATCTGTAGGTCAGGATTATAAAACAGTGGTGAAACCACACTTAAGTTGCAAGCGGTTTAGTATTCGTTGATTAGCTGCTGGTGATCTTCAGACCGAAGTGTAGGAGATACTGTACTTCCACTTCAGGGAATGACATCATAATATATCTATATACTTGGTTGTTTTTGTGTAGTTGTGCATATATATGTATGTTTGTCTAAATACACCAGAGATGGTCACTTGAGTCAGCTGCTCAAATTCCACTAGCTACACAGCTTGCGGATGGGATGAAAAGTATCCTACTCAGCTGCCTTGATTGACAGCTAATAAATGCTTGATCTAGTAAGCTCCATATAATTTGAAACAATGTCTAGCTTTTCTAGCTAGTTACATGCTCCATTGTCCAACGAGCATTTTCTTTTTAGCTAGCTAATGTTAGGTTGCAGTCCAGTGGAAATGTAACATTTGTTTTCAGGCACTGTTCCACGTATTTGCGACTGAGAAGGCATGTTAGCAACCTCATAAATAAATGAGACTATAAACCTTAAACAATGAGACTAAACAGAAAATATCAAACGTAGACTTGAGACTCTATTCAATCTCTCCAAAGACTCGAGACTTGACTCAGACTTGCACTCCAGAGACATGAGGCTTGACTCAGACTCGTACAAAGTGACATGTAAACATCTGCTATATGCAAATATTTCGTTACTTTAACAAGTGCATGGTCTATGTGAGTTGTTGTACCATTTGGTTTGCAGACAAACTCTCCATCCTGCAGTTGGCAGGTCTCTGTAGGGAGGCAGCTGGTGTTGTAGCACTGGATGATTCTTCCACCCAGACACACACACTGGTGCTCACAGCCCTCCAGATACCAGCTCTCATTCACCTAAACCACACAAATAAGCAGGGACTGAGATTATATTGGAGGGGATAGGAATCATTTTTGCCGCTGACTAGTGAACCTCCAACTTTTTCTGTATAACTGATGTGCGTGAGACACTCACAGGGTGGTAGGAACCGATAGTGTCCACACAGCCACAGTCTTTGAGAGGCACACACTTGTTGTTGCTCAGCACAAAGCCAGGGTTACATTCACAGCCTTCAACACACTTCTCACCACAGCCAGGAGGACCACTCACACCCACACATGTTTCTGGACATGAACTCACACACATGGAGTAGTGACTGTTAGGAGGACAAACCAGAGCTGTGGAGAACAAAGACAGAAAAAGTCACCTTACCACACGAGACAGATACAAGTCAGTGGGTAATTTTGGCGCATGTCTGACTTTCTAAGTATTTGAAGTGCAATGCTGTTAGAAAGAGCTTACAGCTTTAACTCTCATAAAAACCCCAAGAGACAAGACACTTACTCAGGAATAATGATAAGCAGTTAAAGAATTGTTAAAATTATTTGGTTAAAGCAGAGTAAGTATTTGGAAGA
>NW_027658749.1:12500-14623 GCF_041902795.1 Electrophorus electricus | reverse complement strand
TTAAGAAAGCTAACAATAGCAAAACATGCAGAAAAGGAAATTAAACAAAATGGGGGTAGGTAACAAAAAGGCATACACAACACTAGGATAGTAACATATTTCAAAACACAAATTTATCCAAAATGGTACACATGTCAATAAACAAAAAATAATTTTACCAAATTTCACCACCACATTAAGAACATTAGATTTAAACAAAATAGTCTGTGGAAAGGAACATGGCATCCTGGGAATCTGCCTCCACCCAATCATATACTCACAAGCCCAAGTCTGTAGCAGACACCACAATATTTCTAAAAGCAGACAAGTTTAAAAAAAACTGTGCTTTTTTAAACCATTAAGTGACATTGCCAAAATACATCAGTAAACAGTAATGAGACAAAACCATTGTTAGGGATTATGCACCCATTTTTCTCCTGACTTTCAAAAAAGGGAAAGCATTTACTTGTAGTTCTTCCTGTACTTACTCTTGATTCAGTATGTGATGTGTGGAAGGTGCCAGAATACATTTGAAGCTGTTAATGAATCTGAGAGTCATTTGGTGTGGATGTGAGCAAAGCAGTGGTTCTGTGAATGAAGAAAAACCCAAACTGCAGCAGTGCTGGAATGTGTCTGAATAGGGCTTTGGTCAGCAGCAGCTGGTCTATTTCACTTAGCGTGAGGAGGAGGATATTCTACAGGATCGTCACCAGAAATAAAATACCTCCAGTGTGCATTTTCACACAATCCTGAATCTGACCATCTCACACACACACACCCACACACCCACATACACAAAGGATACCACACTTTGAGATCTAAGGGGTATTAAACTGAATCTAATAGAGACATCTCTACTGCTTTCAGCCTTAAGCCCCACTTAGGTCTCCTTGTAATGCTGCAAAAAAAGCACTCAGACTATTTACATTCTTTATATCTCACAACATAAGAAGCATTTTCAGGTGCTCTTTTAGCTTGTTTATTAATATGGTCCCAGCAAATAGCACTTCAGCCTTTCATGGTAATCTTGTGGCAAAATAGTACCATGTACTGTGAAATAAACTATGACACTATGGCTGTTGTAGGTACTGACCTTTTTTCTGGTATTTTTAAAAACTCTTCAGCAATGAGCAGATATCACACAGAACAAAGGGATGGCAGGGTCAGAAAAGACAGTAAGAGAACAGCAGGTATCACCAGTTATATGGGAACATCAAAGACACTGAGCTCTTTGTCAAATGTCCAGCAGCTCAAACTTCTCACAGATCAGACACAAGGAAAAGAATGTTCTGACATGTAAGAAAAAAAAAATGGATGGGGCAGGCATAAGCTAATTCTGTCCTTGGAGTAGTGTTCTAAGAAAAGTAAAGCTGTGTAGAGCCATCAGACAGAATGGACAAGAGAGAAAAAATGTTTAACTTTACTTGATTATACACAAAGGGAGTGTATCCCAACTGAAGGAGAAATTGGATCTTTTTTCCAGAAAGTGATTTTTTAACCCTCTTTTGTTGTTTGTTTGTGGGTTTTTTTGTTTTTTTGTCTGTATGTGAACTTGTCTCCCTCTAGACCCTTGTTTCTGTTTTGTGATATGCACTTGTATTGTTGCTATGTATATTTCTACAGGATCTCATTTGTATAGCCACTGCCCTTATGACGGGCATGTGGTGGTGCAGAAAGGAAAATCACAGAAGTATTTTCAAAACAAACTCAAGAACACAACTGCATTAAGCAAGAACACGAATAAATGAAGTGAAAAGACAAATACATTAAGACAGACCACAAACACTTTAAGCAAATATAGAATGATATTACAAAAACACAGCATTTGTGAAAACAATTAAAAGCTCACAGCACTGACACAATAAGCAATATCACATTAACATTTAAGCCCCAGCACAGCAGCATAAATGTAAATGAAAAAAGTTTCAAAAACACTGCATTCAAAGTCACTTACATTGTTAGCGCTAAACTGAGCACAAGTTTTGCTTATACAGTATGTCTGTTGGATAGCACATCATTTTTAAAGAAAGGTAAGCTTTAAAGCAAGAGGGGAAACAAATTAGCAGTAAATGCTTTGCTCATGATTCCATGATTCAATCTTTACACATTCATGTGGAAAGGGTTGACGACTAGTACAGGAGCAC